>NW_027518714.1:35000-302500 GCF_043159265.1 Tasmannia lanceolata | reverse complement strand
GACAATCTGCTTCAATATGCTTCGTCCTCTCATGAAACATTGGATTGGAAGCAATATGAAGTGCTACCCTGTTTTCACAATGCAAAGATGCAGGAGTGGAGAAGGAATACCAATCTGCATCAGAAGAGACCTCAACAGGTCAACTCTCCACATTATGTTAGCCATAGCTCGATACTCTGCCTCTGCACTCGACCTGGCCACAACATCTTGTTTCTTACTCCGCCAAGATACTAGATTTCCACCAACAAAGGTGCAATAACCCGTAGTTAATCTCCTATCTGCTGGAGATCATACCCAATCTGCATCTGTAAATCCTTCTAATCTCAAATGATTATGCTTCCTAAATAACAAGCCTTTTTCAGGTGCATTTTTCAAGTATTTCACTATCTGTAGGGTTGCTCCCCGGTGTGAAGTACGAAGGGAACTCATGAACTGGATGACTACTCCCACTGCATATGATATATCAGGGCGAGTCAAAATCAAATAAATCAGTTTACCAACAAGCCTCTGATACCTGTCAGGGTCCAACAACTCCTCCGAACTGGATAAAGCTTCACATTGGAATCCATAGGAACCTCGGACGGCTTTGTTCCTAAAGATCCCCATCTCGTCTAATATGTCCATAACATAATTCCTCTGTGATAAGGAAAGACCACCTCGAGAGTATGCCACCTCAATACTAAGAAAATACTAAAGACGTCCTAGGTCTAGGTCTTTAGAGCATAACTCCGTCTGAAGGAACGTCCTAAGCTGTTGAATACATGTCCTATCATCCCCAGTCATCACAATGTCATCCACATATACAGCCAACATGATATAGCCAACATCAGAATAGGCACATAATACTAAGTGGTTGATTGCACACTGCCTCATACCAAACTGAATAATGGCCTCGCTGAATCTACCGAACTATGCTCGCGGAGACTGCTTCATCTCATATAACGCCTTACGAGGACGACATACAAAGCTAATCTCCCTTGAGCAACAAATCCAAGAGGTTCCTCCAAATACACCTCTTCAAAGAGGTCACCGTGTAAGAAGGCATTTCTCACATCTAACTGATAGAGAGGCCAACCACGATTCACTGCCAATGAGATAAACACATGAACAAAAGGTATCTTGGCAACTGGAGAGAAAGTCTCCATATAATCCACACCAAATGTCTGGGTATAGCCTTTAGCAACCAAACGGGCTTTCGAATGATCAACTGTACCGTCTGGCAAATACTTCATAGAGAACACCCACTGACAACTAATAGCTTGGTCACCCTTGGGCAGACGAACCAACTCCCATGTACGATTAGAGTAGAGAACCTTCATCTTAGCCTTTATAGCAGAACCTGAGTGAGCTAAAGCATCTGCAAAACATTTAGGGAGAGCAGCAGATGATAAAGAAGAAAGAAAACTCATAAGATGGAGGAACACGATCATAGGACACAAAATGAGAGATAGGGTGAGTAGAAGAACGAGAACAAATCCTCGAAGCAATGGGGGACGTTACAAGAACAGAGGGGAGCTCATCACCTGATGTGGATCTGGTAGACTTAGGATGAGGCAGATTGGGGTGAGATGACGCGGAGGTAGAAGCAGGCCGATCAGCGAGCACAACATGGTGAGGATCACGACAATACACCTGCAAATGGGAAGGTGGGGAAGCCACAACATGACCGGTCATAGGAAGAGGAAAACCATGCTCATGAACAAGGCTAGTATCACAATGAGAAAAGTACGATACATCCTCAAAAAAGGTGACATCAACAGAGACAAATGACCGTCGTAAGGTGGGACTGTAACACTTATACCCTTTTTTGGAGCGGGAATAGCAAAGAAAGACACATTTTAAGAACGAGCGTCTAACTTATCCAAGCCAGGACCCAGCTTATGGACAAAGTAGACACACCCAAAAACGCATGGAGTTAAGGGAAATGTGTTGCCAAAAGGGTGAAGAACCGAAAAGGGAGAAATGGCATCCAACACTGAAGAAGGGAGACGGTTACTAAGGAAACAGGCCGTAAGAACAGCATCACTCCAATAGACTTTTGGATCTTTCATCTGAAAGAGGAGGGGGTGCAAGCTATATCTAGTGAAGTCCTCATCTTCTGCTCAGGAACCTCATTCTGTTGTAAGGTATAGGCACAAGAAAACTGATGAAAAATACCATGTAACTCGAGAAATGAGCAAAAACCAGATGCAGAAAAGTATTCCCTCTTATTGCTTGTATGCAAACAACCTACAAAGCAATTATACTGATACAAACTTCATGGTAAAAGGTGCAAAAGCAAAAAACACCTCAAAATAATCTTTCAGTAAAAATAACCATGTCATATGAGAGTAATCATCAACAAAGATAACAAAATACTTGAATGCACATAAAGAAGATATTCTACACATAGGGGACCATCCTTTTTTTTTGCACCATGCTCCTCAGATTTACGGATTCGCAGGGGGCTGTTCAACCTACTTAGAGTTGACTTATAATTACAAAGGCTTGTGAAACTAAGTATATCCTTTTGAATTGAATCTTAAGTAGCCCCCTATTAGTAAGCCTATTAGAGTAGAATCAGGGGTGCGAAGCGGTTTTGCTAGACCCCATACATCCGAATGTACTAAATCAAAGGGACGTGCAACTCGACTAACTAGACGCGATTGGAATGGCACACGATGGTATTTGCCCAACTCACAAGACTCACAATGAAATGACGTAATAGGACTCGATACAAGACCAGATCGACACAATTTTTCGACCAAAGGATGTCCCAAACAAGGTTGCCAGAGCGGGAATCGAAACGGGAATCGAAGGCTCCCAGGGAAGAATCCTACTCAAAGTTGCCAGAGCGGGAATCGAAAGCGGGAATTGAAACGGGAATCGAAGCGGAAATCGAAGGCTCCCAGGGAAGAATCCTGCTTCCTTGGTCCCAAACCGCAGTGCCACAGAAATGGGACAACCGAGTTATGTAAAGCAACAATAGTCTTCGGATGATACAAGTAATAAACGCCGTTCACCAAACAACCCGAACCAATTGTCCTCCCAGTCTTCAGTTCCTGAAAAAACACATGAAGGGGAAAACATACAGAACAATTCAGATTCTTGGTTAACTGACTAACAGATAGTAAATTAAAAGGAAATGTCAAAACATATAATACAGATGATAAAGTAAGCCCAGAGGACACAAAGGCGACCCCTACTACTGAGACAGGAGAGGTAGTCCCATCAACCAAAGTAACAAAAGAAGGGGATATAGAAGAAGACTGGAAGGCAGAGAGAATACCAGAGTTACCGGTCATATGATTGGAGGCCCCCAAATCAATGAGCCATGATCCAGAGGTAACAGAGAAAACAAGAGTGGCTACCTTGTTGAGCCAAGGTGGAAGTAGGCTGCTTCCCTTGGTCTTTGTACAGTAATAACTCCTTAATCAGCCTTTGAAACAACGAATGGATCAACATGCTCAACTGACTTAGTGGAGGGAGGAACGCTACCATCAGACACCGCAAAGGAGCCTTGTCCTGCAGGACGAGGAGGACGTAACTCAGGATGAATATCGTAACAATAATCGACAGTATGGCCCTCAAGAGAATAATGAGTACAGAAACGTGTCCAACGAGCACTATAACCACGGCCTACCCCTAAATCTCAGCAAGCACCACGACCACAACGCCCACGACCCCGACCGCCACGAATACCACGGCCACCATGGTCATAACTAGACTGCACAGCAAGTGCAGAGCACTCAACCAATGAGTCACTGGGTCTCAATCCACATGGAACGCTGAATACGTGAGAAAACCTTGTCAAGGGATGGAAGAGAACCGAGGCCCACAATTTGCTGACGAATACGTAGAAATTTGGGCACCAAGGCATCCAAGAACTGCACCACGCGTAAGTCCTCACGTTTGGCTAACACGGTAGCATCCGTGGTGAAGGGCAAGCATATATCCAGCTACTCGCATTAAGTCACGAACTGGGAATAAAACTAGAACACGGACTTATCACAACGCCGCAAGTGTAGGGAGCTCCAAGCAGACATCACAGATCCTCGTCAGATTATTCATCACAATAAAGTGTTTCAGCACATTGCCAAATGTCTTTGGAAGTGCAAAGATACATCATGGAGCCAGCAACTTTCTGCTCCATGCTATTCCATAAAAGGGTCTTGATAATTGCATCCTCCTGTCTCCACTTCCCATACGACTTACCATCAACAGGGGGCATCCGGCTCAATATACTCAACTTTGCCCTGAGCGACAAGAAAGGTCTCAACCGCCATACACCACGGAGGGTAATTAGAGACATCCAGCTTGATGGATGTCATCTGTACCATAAGGAGCTCGATCGAAGACGAACTAGTAACAGTAGTAGAAGAAGCAGACGTAGCCATGAATGCAGTAACCGCAGAGACGGAGGGGATAGCAAACTACAACGACGAAGAAGAAAAATCACAAGGGCGAAAAGAATCAACCCAACACAGCATCACTCGGCCTCGGAATGGAAAAGAACCCTGAGTGGGCAAGCAACCAACCAATCAACAAAAAAAACAGCAACAACATTAGTCCGAGGTGAGAGGGATGGAAGATTGGTTCAGTTGGTTCAGGCCATCAAAGGATGGGTCGGAGGAACCTAATGCAAAGTAAATGGGTGTAGAGAGATGGAAGTGGTGGTGGGGTTTTTTTTTTTTTTGGGCGGGGGCGGGGGAGGGGGGTGTGGGTTTACGGCAACAAAAAGAAAACACAAAAGTGGATTTGGAGGGGGAATAGCCGGATAGGGAGAAGTAGAGGTGGTGGGGTCGAGCAAGGGGCGGATGGAGTAGTGCAGGGACTGGAGGGTGGGTTTGGGGCAAGCGCACGCGCGTGAGGGGTGGGGTGGGGTGGAGAAGTGGTGGTAGTGGGGTCGGGAGAGGGTATATGGGGAGGTGCGGATGGGGGCGGGGTTGGAACTGGAGAGTGGAGGGAGGGGCAGGGGTGGGAACCGGTGAGGGAAGGTGCAGCAACTAAAAGGGGGTTAGAGGAAGGTGGGGCGGCGAATAAAGGAGAGGGAGGATGGGGCGGCAGCAACTGGTAAGGGAAGAGGGAGGTGGGGTGGCGACGGAGGGAAAGGGGGGAGGGGCGGCGGAGACGGGAGGATGAGGGGATGGAGAGAGGGGCGGTGACTGGTGGGGGGGGCGGCCGAGATGGGTGGACGAAGGTGTCAGCTAGCGTTAGGATAAGGTGGGAGTGGTATTTTTTAGTTTTTCTTTTCTTTTGTTATTGCTTCAACACTCCGGGATCAGATCCGGAGCTCTGACACCATGTTAGAAGTAACATGGATTCCATGGAAGAAGAAGAAGAAGAAGTGAGGAAGAAGGTGAGTCTCTTAGAGACCTCTCACAATATATGATATAAAAAAAAAAATGAAGAGTTACACATAAAGACATAAATACACTTCCAACAACCGCCATCTCGGACCACCCTCAATGCGGAGCTCCACCTCAAACGAGAATTTCTCGAGCAATCTTTCTACCCTCAAAGATGCTCTAACTGTGAGCCAACCACAACACTCACGATCGCCTCACCTAGCCTAACAATAGCTCCAATCTAAGCTCAATGCCACTTGTTGAGAAAACCCACCAGGCAAATCTGATTCGATCGTGGACAAATAAACGAAAAAAGTAAAGATAAACACAAGCCACAAGATGACACCAAGATTTTACGTGGTTCAGCCAAGATGCCTACATCCACGGGCGAGAACACGACCTTCACTATGAAAAAAACAATATATAAGTATTACAATGGATTAATCCAAAACCCACAAACCCGCAACCCTTTCCATGCTTCTCTCAACCAAGAGAGTACCAAAGAGTAACCCGAGAGAAAACCCAAGAGTACAGTACCCAAGAGAAATCCCCAGAAGAAAACCCCTTTCTCCTTCTCTCTCTCCTCCTCTCTCTTTCTCCCCCTCTCTCTCTTTCTCCCTCTCTCAACTCACACCCAAGCCTCTCTTGTCAACACAACCCTTTCACCTTCAAGAGAGCCCTTTATGTCTTAGGTTTTTTCAAAAACTAAAAATCCTATGTTTTTTTGGTCTCACACCAAAATAGAAACGCATGGGAAACAAGGCAATTTTGCCAACAATAACTTCATAGCACATTAGGGTAACAGAAGTCATAGACCCTGTAGATTCTTTCCAGCAAATTTTGTGCAAGACTGTAAATCCTATTGCAGGCAAGAGCCCAAGGGCCAAGACAGTGACTTCAAACCCTACCAACAAAATTTCATACCATTTCAGAATGAAAGCACAGATCAACTAACCAGAAGAAATGAATATATTACTGATAAATATATTAAACCGAAATTTAGTACACTGCAAGCAATGGAAAAAACATGTCTAAGTAGTTAGCATGTTACCTTTATTGGAGTTTGCTGGCAGAGGTAACTGCCACAAGTGTTGATCACATCCACCGACTGTATGTCTATCAGTACAACCATACATTCTTTTAGACTGATTGATATCAGAATATATATCCACATTTTCTTGAACCAATAAGTTATTAGGTGATGAACTCAAGAGAAATGCTTCATTTCCTTGATATTTCAGACTGCCTTCAGCTTCCGCCATTTTGCGAAAGAGATGCTCTTTACACCCAAGTTCCAGACGGCCATCTGAAGAATCCACACACCTCTCTGGGAAACACATAACACCGGACCCCTTCTTTGAGATGATCTTATCTTCGTCATGGGATGCTGGAGGACACGTCACGGTATACGACCAACATGGAGGTTTAACACTGGTACAAAGAATCTTCTGAATTTCAGGAGAACCTTCAATCATCAGTTTTCCTGATGGAACCACAGTATGATCATGTGTTACAAAGTTCAAGTTAGAAAAACCATTCCTAACAGTCCCCAGGAAACTGGCATTGCTCCCTATTATAAGCCATCTAACATGACATGTACTCCTATTTGTAAAGAACTTGCCACAATCAATATTCAGTTTATAAGGCCCACTATGAGACAGTGACCAAGGAAATGGCGGCAGGCTAGCTTGGTGAGATTTCGTTGTGCCAGAATGCCGATCTGTCATCTCAAAGGACAATGGAGGGGTGGACGTATCCACTAGAAGGGCATCCAAATCCTTGGCTGGAGGAAGTGCTAATCGTTCCAGAAGGTCTTTAGGTTGATATAGTATGGCATCATTCAGGCTTGCCAAAGCACCAGGCTTGCTACGAGAAACCTGGATATTTTTATTTGTGAAAACAGTGCAAAGTACATGATCAACAAGTTCATTATCAGCATTCTGGTAAGGAAAAAAAAGTAGAATTTTAAATTTACCTTGCTTGATGATTCTAAATCAGCCGTCGTACAGTTTTCCCGAGTGACATGATCTGTGGTGCTTGTGAAACATGAACTGGATCCCAATAAGGATGTATGCATTCTTCTGTTGCAGCTGTGATCTAGCTCAACAGCATTTTGGAACTCTACTGCATTATGGAGTGAAAGAATAGAGCAAGCCTTTCTAACTGAGTGAATAATATTTTCATTCGTATTTGAGACTTTCTTCCCTTTGTCTTGACGTAAATTAGGACATTCGTAACTGCCATCAAGGAGCTGATTCAATGACAGATCATCCACATACTTTGTAACATCATGCAGATCAGATTTGAGACCATACATTCCTGATATAAAATGTTCAACTGATATTATAAGTTCCATGTGTGAGAACCTTCAAACAGATCATAGTCACAGCTTAAAATAAAAACAGTGACCACATAAGTAAAGGACCAGAGTGTTACATGATACAGAAAGTGGAGTGCTAAGGGAAGTGTGTGTCTTTCATCGACAAACCAAGTGTGCCTTTTTCCTTCCAAAGGACCAGAAAGGGGCAATATTCATCTAGTAATTGCAAAGAGAATACCGATTTCAGGTTTGCAACAAGAAAAAATGTTATATGCTATTTACTGTTTCTTGGGAGTTAGATTATTTACTGTATAAAAAAATTAAAACCAGTAGCAAATATGAGATATTTTATAGTGAACATCATCAATGTATTCTTCTCGCAAAGCCCAAAATGTTCACGTTCACAATTTTCATGGATGGTTAATATAAAAAAATTTATACTATAGAACTGTTCAAAGAAAAGATTTTATATTATAGTAGATTATACTTAGAATATATATAGATAAATTTTGCAGTCACTGCCACTTGAAAGTCACTAATGCATCTGCTGTACAGCACCTACAGTCTAAAAGTTTCAATACAGAAAGTTTTCAGTCCCAATCACGGATAAAAGTGCCGGTAGTGACCCCCAAGACATTAGACCGAGGGATCTATTGGCAATAAACAAAACAGAAAAACTACGTCATTCACCTGGTCATCATTGTGTAGTACCACTGCCGAATTCTCAATCCATCCAATGCATCATTCTTTATCTTTGGTCTCAATGTCATCAGCCTCTTTTTTTTCTCAATGATAAAATTTAGCAATTTGTCAGCATCCTCTTTCTCAACAATCAACAAGCATTTACATTTACCTTACTTTTCTGGTAGGTAAGCACTTAGGTCGTACAATTCTGGCCTATGACCACAAAGGATGCAACACAGTGCAATATCCAAATAGGCTACAACAATAATTTCTTACAAGACCGATATATTTGGTACAAACTTCTTTCGCAAATAAGTCCTACTCCAAATGAAGATGTACGTCCCATACTTAGGCATAACATTCCACCTTAAACCTGACATGTACAAATGGATATAGAGGGAAAACCTGCAAAGGGAATGAATATAAATGGAATGATATTTGAAGTGTGCAGCTTGAATGCTTGGCAGCTCAACTGTCAACCTCAAAGCCATCTCAGTCAGCTTCACCAGAGGTGTGCCTAATGGCATATACCTCAAGGAGATTTTTTTAAAAAAACTATTGAGTACCCATCCCTATAACCCTAATTGGTATGAGGAGCAATCCTTTTTGTTTGAGGAATCCTTGTAATCAACCTGTATTTGCACATCTTTCTCTATCAAATATGCACAACAAGGTCAGTACATCAATCTTTTCAGTTTCTTTGTGTTTTGGACCCTAAAGTTGGAAAAAACCAAAATCCATATATCTTATATATTCTTCAAGATCTCAATCTGAGATTTTGAGGAATTGATTTTGTGATTAAACCTCAGCTGAAACACTCAAGATCCCTTACCCTGAACCCCTTTTGAGCCTAGTTGAGACTTTCACCCTTTTCAAGCCCTAAAACTAGTTTTTGAGATCCCTAGCCTAAACCTACCATCAAAACCCCTCCCTAAACCCTAGATTTACTTTATTTTTACCTTTCTAGATCATAACTATAATCTGGACAGCAGTATAATCCCAAAATTCCAGATCTGTAAAATTACCGAAATACCCTTTTAGTCTAAATCTGGACTGCTTTGAAACCCTCACAGTCGTTGATAATTTTTCTGACGTTCTTCATTGGTTATTACTATTTTCATGCTTGTTTACATCTAATTCATGGGTATTTGCATTAGCTTTTAGTTCTTTTATTTGATTGAATGCGTAAAACCTAGTTTAGGACTAATTTTGCTATTAACAAATCATCCTATGAATCTTTATCTTTTGATTGGTTTGCATAAAGTTAATTCTTGTTAATTGCTAGTTTTCTAATTATTAGCTGCAATTTAATTCTCATTATTGCTGCTGCCCGTAGAATAATCACATGTTAATTCAGCCCTAGAAAGTTCCTAAAGCCTTAATCCCAATAGGAGTGTAGGATTTTCCCTTGATTAGGTATTGTCCTGCATCAAAACCTCTTCAGAGTCGGAGAAGTTCTCTGATCCAGTGTCCTCTTCACTCTCTTCATCATCCGTCTTTGCAGCTAAGTCCTGATTATCATTGTCTTGGAAGGCTTCTGAGTCCAGGTCTTGAAGAATGTTGAATGGATTTTCTGCCCTGGATTCGAGGGGAGTGTTTGCATGAGGGCAAAGGACCTCATTTATGATGTTTTCCTCAACCCTGGGATCATTGCCTTTCTTTGAGACCCATTCCATTTTTTGGACTTAGGAGGTTTCTGTCACTTTCTGTTTAAGTGCTGATGGACATTGTGCTGAACTGCTGAAGTATGGCTATTGTACTGAAGTATGGCTGAAGTCTTTGCAAAGGTTGCAGGCTGATGGCTTCCATTCATATTCTACCTCTTGAGTTTCCATTCCCCAGGGATTTTGGATGTGGACAATTTTTGGGAGTTCTTTATCTGCACTAACCTCAACACAAACTCTGGCATATCGTGATCATTTTATGCCATGATTTTCAAATTTATCAACAAAATTCATTTGCCTATGTGTGGTACTGAAAGTATTAGATTTTTCCAATCAAGTAGAGCAAGAGGATTTGCTCCACATCATGTGATAGGGGAGGAGGCCTACATGATTTTCAAAGTAAAACTGGATTGTGGCATTCTGACCCATCATCCATCACAGTAATTTTGATAGGGAAAGCAAAGTATTTCGATCACCTAATATTATTGCAATATACATCAGAGGTAGTCAACAACTATTTGCAACTCACACCTATAAGTCAGCCAAGATTAGAATATTGTAGAAATCCAACCTAAGGAGTAGTTTCATTCATTGCTCTTAGAATACAAAACTAGATTACAATACATCAAAAGCAGGGTACCACAGAATTGAGATATAATATCAAAGCATCTATGTATACATACATATATGAATGTTGATGTATCCATTAGGTTTCTCAGAGTTTCATGTTTGACAATGTGCCTCTGTATTAATTATTAAATAATATTCTATTGGCCAAGTTCTATACATCTCTACAATGTTCTATACAATAAAAAATAACTGCACAAAGGATGCATAAAATAGCAAACACGGCCAACCCAAAAAAAAAAAAAAACAGTAAATGCAGTGACAGCATACCAAGAATGTTGTTTCCAGCAGCTGAATTAGAGCTCACGGAACTAGCCTTTGATAAAATATCAAATTTTGTGCTTGCAGCTGCTCTAAAACCTTTTTTAACGCCTCGCTTACCATCTTGGCCATGCTTCTGTTTGACAACTCGGGATTTCTCTGTAATGAATTAAACATGTATAAGGAAAGAGACTCCCATATGATCCAAGAGTTACAAAAGTTATCACCATACTCTACCAATTGTCAACAAATAATGAAGTAAATAACGAACAATAATTTTAGAAATGATTTAGACAGAATTGATAATCAAGGCATTGTGTTAAACAGAAAATGGAGATTCTAATACGGTGCAGATTGTATTTTGGAACTTAAACGATATAGTTTTCTTTGAACAGAAAATTCATTAATCAAGAAAAAGAGATTAATGAGGTCTCACAACAGAAAACATACAAGCCAAACAAAAAGAAAACAAAGCAACAAACGAAAAACATAACAAAAATACCAAAGTGGGGAGAGTGCTGGTCCGCATTAATCCAGTTGGAGCTATGGAACTGGAGACTTCGCGGTGAGTTGTCAGCCTAGTGGTGGTCTGTGAAAGGAGTCCCTGCACAGGCCTGGTTGATGGAGAACTTTCATATGATCGGAAATAAGGTGAGGAGAGTGCTAGCTACGGATGGGTCCTGTGAAGAGGGTAAGGGATACAACGAAGGCAAAATTTTAATCTCTAAATCCAATGAGGCTCCGGTGAAACCAAAACTACCGATCGAGGAAACAGTTTATTGGGTAGTCATGGAGAAATTGGGGTTGATCCCTTCTCTCGTAGGTGTAAGGGAAGCTAATGAATCTAGGGCGGAGCTGGTAGTCTCTGATCATGTTTCTGTTGCCGTTGCGAGCTCCTTCAGCAGCGTTTCGATCCGGCCAGCGCTTAGAGAAGAGGCTTACGTTAGAGGGCAGGCGTACGATACCGCCATTTCTAATCTTCAAATATTAATTTTCCCGCTAGTGTGAGACAGCTGTGACATAGCCTCTTCGTTATGGGTTCCAGCTGGTGCGCATTCTCGGGAATCAGAGTCGCCCTTGCTTCTAGGAGATTCTTTCCAAATTGACCGGCAGATGGCGGTTTGCGAGTCGGTTCTGATGGAATAGCGAGGTCACCTCTAAGTTAACTTTTTGGAGTGGGTCAGTGGGCCTGGGTGTAAATACAAGTTATACTCTTTGGATCGGGGCTAACAAATGGGTTTGGACCTTGTTAGTGGGCCTTCGAGTATTGATTTAGCATGGGAGGCCCAGTTATTGCCTAAAGGTACATCCATTTACCTTGCTGATCGATTTTCTTCTTGTCTTGCCTCGTCGCGACTCTCCTCCGAAATCCTCTTCTAAGTGTGTCCTAGCATCAGATGCTGGATATAGTTGCCGAGAGAAAAATACTTTCTATCAAGTGTGGAAGTATTCGATCCTCGGAGCAGAGCGAAAGATCTAAACTTTCTAGAGGAGATAGAATTGTCAGATGGAGCAGGAATCTCGGAATCGGCAAACCCTTCCATCAAGCAGACTTCAAGTAGTAAAAAGTGGTGTATTCATGTGGAAGTCGTGGGACTTTCAAGCAGGGAAGAGATCGGAAGGTTGAGGTCGGAGATTTCAGTTTTGGAGATTATGGGGTATTCTCCAGAGACTTCAGAATTGGGTGAGGAGGATTCATCGTTCAGCCTTTGGAAGAAGGAAGCTTGACCATCTGCGGAAATCTCTACAATTCCCCATCTTGGTGTCATTTCTACTGAAAATCACGACAAGCAGTTGGCATTTTCAAAGGTGGAGTATCAGCATTTTCCGTTCCCTAGTTCTCGACTGTCAGGTAATCTTAATCTCCACTATTGTAATTCTTTGGATATATGTAGTCACAAGTTTATCACAAGAAGGGGTGGTTTCCCAGTCAATGAATTCCACGATGTTAATCCTAGTTTCCAAAACCTATTAGAGGATAATTCTCAGAGGGAGGAAGAGGAAAAGATGGTATTGAGTGGTTTGTTCGGATCCAGGGAAAGGGATCAGCGTGCAACGTCAGAGCAGAATAGCTTGGCTTTGGTTTTGCAGCAGGAGGAGGTCGTTCCCCTTGCGTGGCAAGGGCCCGGAGGGGAAATAGAAATATTTGTCAACCATTTAATTTCTACTTGTAGGATTTTGGGTCTAGCTTACTCTGACCTCAAGGAAAAGCTATGGGAGTTCTTTAGACAGACTGAGGAAATTCTAGTCGCGGGATTTATCGGATTTAGACAGTTTGGAGGCTACTAGGAAAATGCTCCGAGAGCTAATTCGGTTAAAATCTGGAATTAACTATGAGAGGCTGCCATAAAAGATCTAAAAGTTAGGCGTAAAGTAAGCAAAGGGCGAAGCAGCCAAAAGTGGAGAGGTCACCGCCAAGTTAGACCCTCATGAAGATCTTAAGTTGGAATATTAATGGTTTGGGCGCTTTGGAAAAAAGGCCCAAGTTAAGGAGGTTGCTAAGAGTTGTAAGCCGGAAATTATTTGCATTCAAGAGACACAGCTGTCATCTGTTGGAAGGGAAATAATAAAGAGTTTCGGCATCCGAGCGCATCAGGACTTTCTAGCTTTGGACGCAGCTGGAGCGTCAAGAGGAATTCTGGTGTTATGGGATGAATCAAAATGGGAACTTCATGATTCATGGATCGGATAATTTTCTGTCTCTATTGTTATTAGAAAGTTGGGTGATAACTCTATTTGGACATTCACAGGTGTTTACGGGCCTACTGCTAGAGAAGAGAAATCCTATCTTTGGGAGGAGTTGGAGGCCATTGGTGGGAGGTGGGCCTTCCCTGGGTGCATTGGGGGTGATTTTAATGAAATCAGGGAGACCATAGAAAGACTTCGATGGAGTAGTTCTAATCTAAATATGTCAGCTTTTTCAGACTTAATGGCAAACCATGAGTTGGTGGACCTCCCTTTGATCACGGTTTTGAATTCCAGTTTCGGAATGCGTTTCTGTCCTCACCGAAACCGAAATTTCGGCTGAAATCCAACGAAATAATTTAAAATAATATTTTATTTAATACAAAATTTCGGCCGAAATTACCAAAATGGCGGTAATTTCAGTTGAAATTTCGGAAAAAATATTAAATAATTAACAAAATCGAAATTTTTGAGTTGAAAGTCCATAAATTTGGGACGAAATTTCAAGAAAAACAAAATTTCGACCGAAATTTCAATCGAAAATTATGTAACATTTCGTGTATTGTGGATTTCGGTTTTGGTCTCGACCGAAATCCAAAATTTCGGATTTCGGTCGAAATTTAAAACCATGCCTTTGACAGGTGCACAATTCACTTGGTCTGGGGGTTGTAGTAGGAGCCAGATTGATCGATTCCCCATCTGCCCTCTCTGGTTAGAGCTCATTGCTGAAGTCTCCCAAAAAGCCTCAGTACACTCTGTTTCTGACCATTGCCCGTTGCTGTTGGATCCTAGATTGGAATCTTGGGGCCCTTCCCCTTTCATATTTGAGTTAGCGTGGTTGGATATCCCTAGGATGGAGGGAAACATGGTTGGTTGGTCGGCGGAACTAAACGCAAATGGGTCGGCGAATGTGATGGTGTGGCAAAACTTCGTCATTAAAAAAAAGCTAAAGGAGTGGAACTCAGAAAAAGTAAGGAACTATCTAAAAGGAAACGATGGTTACTTGATAGAATTAAGGAAATTACAAATGCAAAAGAGAGTGGATTGGCTTCAGAAGGGGAGAAGGTAGAGTTCGGAAAACTAAAAGACGAACACAAACAATTGTTGCTTCAGGAAGAAATATCTTGGCATCAAAAATCAAGGGTGAGATGGTTACAAGAGGGTGACAAAAACAATGCATACTTCCACGGTATAGCCAGTGCGAGGTGGAGAGGAAATAGAATTGAGTCTTTGGATGTGAACAGTAGCATCACTGATCATAAGGAAATAATTACAAAGGAAATTCTTGAATTTTAGTCCATGTTGTACTCATCAAAAGGACTTGAGAGTCCCAAACCTGAGGAGGTGGAGTTTAGCTGTCTCGAAGAGGCGGAAAGGGATTCCTTGGAAAAACCGTTTTCAGGGGAGGAAATTGAAAAGGTTGTTTTCTCTCTTGGGCGAGATAGAGCTCCAGGAACGAATGGCTTTCTCCTAGCCTTCTCCAATCTTGTTGGGGCTATGTTAGGGATTATATTCTGTGTTTTTTCATTGAATTACATGAGGGATTGAAGTTGAACCGTGGTACAGGGGCAACATTTATTGCTCTCATTCCCAAAGTTAGTGGGGCTTCCGAGATTTCTGAGTTTCGTCCAATCAATCTTGTTGGGTGTGTATAGAAAGTGCTATCCAAAGTGCTAGCGGACGATTAAAAAGGGTACTTCCTTCGATTATATCTGGTAGCCAATGCGCTTTTGTCAGCCAAAAACAGATATTAGATTGCTCCTTGATTGCTAATGAGGTCGTGGACATCTATTTTAGAACCAGGGTCTAGTATGCAGATTGGATATGGAGAAGGCTTATGATCGAGTGGATTGGGATTGCTTAGATAATTTGCTTGGAAGAATGGGTTTTGGAAATAGGTGGAGATCATGGATTAGAAACCGCTTGTCGCCTGCTTGGTTCTCGATCCTCATAAATGGATCTCCCAGAGGTTTCTTAAAGTCCTCTAGGAGACTGAGGCAAGGCAATCCCTTATCCCCCTTTCTATTTGTTATTGTGGGCGAGTCTTTGAGTAGACTAATTGACATAAGCAGAAGCCTTGGGCTCATCGATGGGTTCAAAGTGGGTCAAGATGGGATTGTGGTGACTCACCTCCAGTTTTCTTATGATACTTTTCTATTCTACTCCCCTCAAGTATCTAAAGTGATGAATTTGAAAGCCATCCTTAGATGTTATGAGCTGATTTCTGGCTAAAGGTCTAACTTTCATAGATCTAGAATTTTTCCTTGAATGTTGACTCTGAGGTGGCTTTAGGCTTGGCAGGGGTTGTTATGGGTTGCAAATTGGACAAGTTGCCTTCTACTTAGTTGGAACCCTACTGTGGAAAGAATAGAAAGGAGATTGGAGACGTGGAAGCAAAATCTTGTTTCGAGAGGAGGTAGAGTAACTCTTATAAAGGCAATTTTGGCGAATATTCCTATCTATCAACTATCGCTATTCAAGTGTCCCAGTAGTATTGTTAATAGGATTGAACAAATCCAGCGAAGATTCGGTGGGGTCCGCGTGGAGGGGGGGGAGCTCAAAGCGAGTCATTCCTTTGGTGAGTTGAGAAGAGGTTTGCAAACCTCTAAAGGGTGGAAGGTTGGGAATTAAAAAGATTAAAGAGATGAACTTAGCCCTATTAGGAAAATGGTTGTGGAGATTTGGAGAGGAGGAATCACAGCTTTGGGCTAAAGTAATTGCATGTAAGTATGGAGTCGTCCCAGGCCATTGGGTTGCTTCTGACTATTTTAGAAAGAAAGGGGTGACAGTTTGGCGAGACATCATGAATATTAATCATAAGTTTTTGGAAGGAACTAGATTCAGAGTTTATTATGGGGACCGTATTAGCTTTTGGAAAGCGAAGTGGTGCTCTCAGTCTCCTTTAAAAGATCTCTTTCCTGATTTGTTTGTGGTTGCTGCAAATCAGGATGCCCTGGTAAAAGATTACTTTGAGAGTAGTGCTAGCAGGATTTTATGGACGCCGGTATTTGGTAGGAGTTTTTTGATAGAAAATTAGAGTCAGTAGCTCGGCTGCTTGTGGTTTTGCAGGGGTGTTATATCAAAATGTCATGTGTAGACAAAAAGGTTTGGATCTGAGATTCGTCTGGAGTCTTCTCTGTCAAATCCTTCCATCGTCATCTGGTGTCTTGTCCTGAGCTCCCCAAAGTAGCTAGGGTGTGGACTATCCAAGCTCTGCCCGAGTTTGTACCTTTGGCTGGGTAACCCTTCTTGGTTGGATCCAGACAGTTGACTTTCTTCGTACTCGAGAGTTCCTCATAATAGATCATTGTGCCCTTTGCTTAGCGGCGGGAGAATCGGTCAATCATATTTTCCTGCATTGTGCTCTAGCCAGGGAGGTTTGGAGTAGCACCCTTCGCAGATTCGCGATGAGTTGGGTTTTCCCCTTTTCTCTTTCCAACCTCTTGGAAGGTTGGTCTTTGGTTCCTTGGAAGAAGAAAGGAATGATTCTCTCGAATATTTCTCTCCTAGCAGCGTTGTGGGTGCTGTGGAAAGAAAGAAATGCTAGGGTCTCTGATGGAGTATCTAAATCTTCTTCTTTCCTATTTGTAAAAGTTATTGCTCTAGCTATATCTTGGGTAAAATCTATTCCTTGCTTTAAGTTTGTATCTGCCTTTGATCTATGGAATGGAGGGAGGGAGATTTGCTATAGTGTGGAACGCCAGTCCGAAGTGTTGTTGCAAGATTGGGATCCTCCTCTTACGGGCTTCCTAAAGCTTTATTTCGATGGAGATTCAGGATATAGTGGGTGGTTCTTCAATCACTTTTATTCACATCAAGAGGTCGGCGAATTCTAAGGCGGATAGGTTAGTGAGCGGGGGAGGGGGGGGGGGGGGGGGGGGCTCAAGGAGGATCTTGAGATGTTTGACTATCTTGCCCCATGAGTTTTTTTTTTTTTGTTGTTTTTTTCTTGATTGCTTTTGTATCTATATTGAGTTGGCCACCACAGTCTTCCACCTATTAATGAAATTCGTCACCATTGAAAAAAAAAACAAAGAGACCAACGTCCTCAGGAGGAACTTAGTCAAAAATCATAGTCTTGTCATCAACTCCAAAACGGGCAAGCCGGTCTGCCTCACAGTTAGTTGAATGCCACACATGTTGAATCTCTATGCCGTGACCCTCGATCAGATCTCGGACTCCTCAATGGTATTGGCCAACCTCTACAGATACCAAATACTATCTCTCACATATCTGACAACACTTAGAGAATCGTCCTCACTAATCAATTGATCTACAAAAGTATTTAATCCATCAACCGAATCTTGAATCATGGAGCCTGCACTTCACCTTCATTGGAAGCTTTTATGCCAACGGGCCCTAAAAATGACAATCTAAGTTCCTTGTCTGAACTCCTCAATAGAACCCCAATGCCAGCAGGACCCCGAGTTCCCCAAGCTCGAGCCATCAAAGTTTAACTTTAGAATGCCTTGAGGAGGAGGGTCCCATGTAGGAAGGGGGCGCTCCATCCTGTATCGGCTCGAAAAAATCACTTCCCATGATCTGTAGAAGGTATTCGTTGAATAACCTATGAGAGTGAGGAGACTCGTAGCCCGTTGGATAACGATAGAGTGAATTTGCCTTTAGATTCTTTGTGCACTGCTCAAAATGCCTTTAAAGACCCACATGTTCCTTTCCTTCCAAACCATCCTTAAAACAACAGCAAAGATGAGTTTCCAAAGAATAGTTCCTCTAGAGTTCCAGGGAGCAAAGCCCTAAGCCAAAAATATATATAGTTTAATACAAATTTTGGGCAAATCGAAGTTATTGGATGTCTCATAAAAGGTTATCTTGAATAATATTACCACCGATCAAATATTAGTACAAGTGACATTTTATGATTTATTGTCAACACATTTATTAAGCACTATATAAATACATCAATGGTCCTTTTGATGTCAAAACTGCAAGCATTATGTATGGCTGTGAAGCAGGCTTCTGTCTTAACATTTCTTTTGGTTGGTCGACCGATATAGTAAAAGAGTGAAAATCTTCCCTTTTATAACGCATCGTTTGGTTCAGGGAGATACACAGCCTTAGTGATAGGGGTGTGTGTCCGGAAGGCATGTTGTGTCCCGTGAGGAATGGGCAGCATGTCTTTCTTTCTTTCTTTTTTGTTAGTCTTCACCTAGGAAATAACGAGTCCTAGGCCCCGACATGACTATGTTTGGGCTGCGCAGCGATTCCGGGCAAGGGGCCTGGTTACAGGGTCGGAAAGGTTTAGGCATCGACCATACCCGATTGATGAACGATCTCTACTAGGAAGGGAGATGGTATCTTGATGCCTTATGAAAGCAAAGCGAATTCTAAAAAGGCAAAGTAAGCTTTTTTACATCTTTTACCCAAAAAGAGGGGGAAAATATCTTCCGAGGACAATCCGCCCAGGCTCCAACCTATAGGTATGGGTCCAAGCGCAATAGGGCTTCCTCTTTCAGAAACTGCACTCATTCAATGTTCTAGATGGCTCGGTTTCCGTTCGGGAGTCACACCCCCTGACGTGGGATGCCTCTTTCTCTCTTTCTTTTCTTAAGAATCAACAAAACTAGAAATAATGTTATGTTTTGAGACTACTTTCAAAACGATCTCGATTCCACCAGATAATTCTGAATTATTGTGCTGGAGAACCACTCTCGCGGGGTGCTGACATCTTATTGATGTTAAGAACGAATATCCACGTAGGGAGCTTGGAGTTCCGTAGGGACTCAATCGAAGGGGGGAGATTTTGAAGGCGATCGCTAGTCCAAAACCGCATTGGTTGGAAAGGGCCGATGGAAGAGTCTGGGGATGTTTTTCAAGGTTTCATTCTCATGGTTTCTCTCAAACCTCTCTCGTTTCTCTTTTTTTTGTGGGCTCTATTACTCTCTCCTTGGGTACAGTTGTCTTTTATCTGACCTTCAATGAAAGAGGATCCTTCTATTTATAGCCGAGTGGGGAAGGTAAGATTCATAATTCCTAGGGCGTACGGCCATACAAGGACAAAACCTGGGCAGACTGCCAGCATTTCAGGCGTGGGGTGATTTTTTTCTGACGGAGGTTGTTAATTGGCGGTTGTCGTCAGTCTGAAAAGGGTAGATTCCTGGTGGCACCGCTCATGGTTGGTGGACTCCAACCAGAGACACAGACCATGGGGCGATGGCCGCACAGACCGCATGGGGGGATTGCCGAGGGTGATTCAGTTTCAGGTTCTAATTGGCTTGGGGGTTAGGTGTCTAGTCGGCCAGCCCATTCGTCTGCATAGACACCCTGAGTGTTTGGCTTTTTAGTAATCTTACGGACTTTGCAGGCAGTCTTCTTGGTCCTGGGGAGGTTTGTTTTGGAAGTCTCTCGGGGAACGAGTCATTTTTTTCCCCGTGGGGGGGGGGCTCATCATCGGAGTGCTAAACTGCAATTGGTCAGAGTCCGTACAAAATGAGGTGCCTATAATGGCGGGAAAAAAATTGATGGGTATTTCAAGAATTGAATGATACATCACAGTTTTAGCTTATTAAAGAAAATACAAGGGTTGTGCTTAGGTGGACCAAAAAATTGCAATGCATTACCAAAACTAATTGACCAGTCAAACTTTAGGTTTATTATCATCTCTACGGAGTAGCATTTTAATGGCAATTGATACTGCAAGAGAAGCAACAATACATGACAAGACGAATCATAGAGAGCACACAGCTCCAAAACATGCACATGAAATGGGCCATGTATCAGAGCAAGAAGCAATGCAGAACTGCATTTGGTCAGAGTCCGTACAAAATGAGGTGTCTATAATGGCGGGAAAAAAATTGATGGGCATTTCAAGAATTGAATGATACATCACAGTTTTAGCTTATTAAAGAAAATACAAGGGTTGTGCTTAGGTGGACCAAAAAATTGCAATGCATTACCAAAACTAATTGACCAGTCAAACTTTAGGTTTATTATCATCTCTACGGAGTAGCATTTTAATGGCAATTGATACTGCAAGAGAAGCAACAATACATGACAAGACGAATCATAGAGAGCACACAGCTCCAAAACATGCACATGAAATGGGCCATGTATCAGAGCAAGAAGCAATGCAGAAAGCAACAATACATGACAAGACGAATCATAGAGAACACACAGCTCCAAAACATGCACATGAGATGAGACATGTATCAGAGCAAGTAGCAATGCAGAAAATGAAATAAATATGTAGTTTGGACTCCCTCTAGTTTTATTTTGGACAGGTTTCCCTCTTAACTGTCGGTTCATTTCACTTGCTGATTAAAAAGAGCTAAACAATATCATCATTACCAACAGCAGTGCATCTTGCCAGATTTGATCTGCTCCTCTCAAACATAACATTGTCGTCATCAGCTCCAGCTAGGCTTGTTGAATCTTCTAATTGATCTGCTCTTGGTCTCTTACAACAAGGGCTGCTACTTTTTGACATCTTTCCTGATCTCCGGTGCAATTGTTTGCCCATACACTTGGGAAACAATGCAGAAGGATTATCTGCCTCCTTACAACTGAACGGTTTGCTACTGTTTTGACACTCAAAACTGCACAGAAGACTTCCACGCACACAAAGCTCGACATCAGTCCTGTTTGTTGGAATTGGTCTTCGCTCCAAATTAGTAACTGGCCTTGGTATATCTGTCATGAACATGATTCATGCAGATCAGTAATAAATAGTCTTTGCATGCGTTCAATTACTGTAACATGTCATGAGAAAATAATAATCTTCACATCAACCACTGAATGATATCATAACATGGGCAATACAGCAAAGTCAGGCCACAGGAGAGAGAAAACATGAGTCTGGATCAATTTTCAACTAACATTTAATATACACATATACAAACAACCAACCTTCGGATGTAAACAGCATATGATAATGGAGAATCCAGTGTTAGCAGATTTAAACCCCACCTTTACCTGAGGTACACACTTGACCACCAAGTGTAAAGCATCATTTCCATAATCCGTGATTGCACTTGAGCCCAAGAAGGTGGGTCACAAGACCTGACCTGTCTCCAAAATCTGGTGATGAAGGAACCTCCCAAGCTCACAACTCTTCTAGAAGATGGGCTGTCACACCATGATTATGTATTTGAGCTCTCCTGATGGACTAAGAAATTGATACAGACTCTTGATGGACTAAGAAATTGATATGGACATATGCCACTCCCATTCATGGATGCAATAGGACCAATTGATCGAACAATAAATGATTCATGATTGAACGGTAGGGTCATTTGATCAATAAGAGGTTCAAGCTGTGACAGTCCAAATAGGGCCCAACAAATGGATGATATAGATGACCACATAATGATCGAAGTGTACAATGAAAACACCATATAAACTCATTTGATGGAGGATCCTAATCAAAGAACGTTGCATGGAAACAAAGGGTCAGTCCTTTCATAGATCGATTGCATTTCCAAGAAAAGAACCACCCATAGCCTTCAATTTGTTTTTCCAACCAATTATTCGCTCTTATCTCTCTAGCTGGCACTAGTAAATAAATAAAAAAAAGTAGGTCGTTATGTCAGTAAGTCTCAACAAAAACAAAACAAGCTCACACATAAGTCCAGCTTTAGAATGTCCATGTTACCACATTACACCACATGCATCTCAACCCCATCTCATGAAAACCCATGGAAAAACCACATCTCTAAGACACAAGTAGCAGTCCCTCTCATATACATATCTGGTCCCTCTTGCCTTGGCTACAACTGCAGCCGACTCCAGTATCCAACCACCCTTGAATGAAAATCTCCTGACATACTGGTTCTCCACATTCAGCTTCTTGACATCACCTTAACCAAAATATAAACACCAAAACCACATTAGGAACAATACATAGAAGCTTCTTGGGCACCCTGCTAGCAGTAAAGTTCGCCGTGAATCATATTCATCCCTAGCCTCACATGGTAGTTCCTTGACAAAATCATCAGCCGAAAAAATCACCTCATACGTTCTTCTCATTCATCTATAAGTCATCCCAAGATGCAGGGTAATCTTTCACTTCCTGATGTAGTCTACAAGGCCATCTTTTACACAAGGTTTTAAGTTTTGGTTTCGGTTTCGATCATCAACAAAATGGAAACATTTCCGTTTCGGTACGAAATTTCAGCTGAAATCTTGCAAAATCGCGGAAACATTTCGGTACAAAACCTAGTTATAAATTATGTTTTGTTTCGTCTGAAATGGACGAAACGTCTCGTCCTGACCAAAATCCGGAACAGAAATGGCATAGCTTCCGTTTCGTTCCATTTCGGACGAAATCCGGTATTTCTGACGAAACGGACGAAATGCCCCATGTTTTGTTCGAAATACCCCATTTTTGTTGTTTTTTTTTTCTAGATTAAATCCCAAAAGTCCAGTAAAAAAATATCATAGGTCTCTAATATTTTTTCATCTTGTTAGGCACTTGTTAACACAAGCATTTCTATTGATAGTGATTTTCCTTTGAGTAAATGTTTGATCTTTTACATATTGGGTTCATTTAATTGTTTTTTTTTTTTAACAATTTCATATTTTTTTGATTTTTTTTCTTATTTTTAACTATTAAAAAAATTTGGTCGTCATAGTGGAACAAAAAGTTTCGAACAAACGCCGAACGAAATGACCGAAATACTAATAAAACTTTCTATCCTAGTAGCCAAAACGAAACGGCGAACAAAATAGAATTCATAACTATGGGACAAAATCACGGCCAAAACCAAGTAAGATTCTTCACCACTGGTTTTCTTTTTATTTTTGGTCCTTGTTTTAGGAATATCTTAAAGGATTTTTTTTTTTTAACGATTAAAGGATTCTCATTGTTCTTTTTTATGAGAGTAGCGTCAGGGTTTCTGTTGAGATGTCAGGAACTTTGCTTTTTTAAATCTAAAAATTGCATGTTCCGCATATTTCGAGCGAGATATAGTAGTTTTCTGAAACCAAGTGGATTTCTTTTCGGTAGCAGCTGAAATCAAAATGTTTGGCCGAAAGGAAATGTTTCGGCCGAAATTAAACAATTGCTTTTATCGACCTTAAGGCAAATAAGTGTTCTAATTCCTTCATACACTAAACTTTGAACTTCTTCAAAAATTATAAAACATCCTGTTTTCCTAACATGTCAGAGAGGAGCGGTACAAGTGGGTACCCTAACAGGTTAGAGGGAGGATCTCTAGAGGTGGGAAGAAGAGTAAGAATTAGCCCATCTGATAAAATGGTTAAAAGTAACAAAACAGCAAAGCACTTCCACTAAACGTAATTAGAAACATTAAGAAACTCATTGCTTGACTGAAAACTTGAAAGGGCCAATCGGAATTATGCAGGTGCAAACTAGTAAATCAGAAGTCCAACTTGATAAAATAACGGTAAGTCATATTTTACAAAATTGGCAAGTTCTCATTGATTCATCAAGATACAAGTCGGAATCTCAAGGCTGATTTCCAGATTGAAGCCAATTATTGAATGTTGCTATTTAGAACAAATATGAGAGATTATTGGCATTTTAGAGTCGAATGGAAATATGGTTTGCTAGGTCAACATGATTCTCCCTGAATGTGGGACAAGTGGTCGGTCTCGGTCATAAATAATATAGAGCCTGCATTTAGCGACCATAGGTTTAAGTGCCGTCTGTCTTCCTTGTAAATGAAAGAGAGAAAATATAAATATAAGCTGCTACAAAAATAAAAATAAAAATAAAAAAACACAGATACTGGAATTTTTCGGATAAGATTTGATTTCTCAGCACACCAGTAATCAGTCAATACCAAGGCAGTTTACTAGAGAGTATCAACATCTGACAACAAAAATTGTAGTAAAGAAAATAAAAATAGGAAAAGGATAACCTGACCTCTGCCTCTAGGGGTATGAGTAGGTAGAAGGGTTCTGAAATGAGAAACATCAGAATCCAGAGCTTCTGCTTCCTCCGTACCTGCCCCGATTATGCTTCTTAACCCTTGGGCAGCCACAAGTTTGGACAGAGGCAAAGGGAGCTCCACCTTGTCCATAACTGTCAACCCTGCTCTGAAATAATACCTTTCAATGAGTCGCACACAACTCTTTGGAGAAAGACGACATTTTTACCCGGTTCCTCTTCCATAGATTTCCAACGGCAGCATAACCCTAAAAAACTCCAACCTTTTCCGCTCCTATAACCTTCTATTCCTCCTCCGCATATTCCATAATAGAAAGAGCGGACGGGACGGGAGGGTTTGTTTGTTGGAGAAGGCCAGAGCAAAAAATCCCCCTTTCACTTTTAGTTTTAGGGCTGGAAATGAAAAGAGAGACAAAGTATATATAGTTTTCGGAAAACCAACGGATTCCGTCCCGATCGAATATTCCGGCAAGTTTCCCGTCTGTTAATGTCTGCCCGTCTCTTTTTAATTTATCTTCTAAATAAATTAAAATGCATATATAGTGTTGGATCGGATTGAGGCCAGCACGAACCCAACCCAAGGGACCATTCACTCAACCCGACCTGAGTTCTAACTAAGGGAACCCTTCGACTCAACCCCAACCCGAGTTTTTAAGCTTACTAAAAACAAAACAAAAAATGATAATAAAATGTCGGGTTGCCCCAAGCCCTCAACCCGAACCCGACACGAACTCAACCCAAGTTAGGAAAATCGAAATCGATTCATAAAACACCCAACCTGGCCCGACTTTTTTTCGGGTTGAACCTAACCCGAGTTCCACCCCTAATTTGATTAAAAGGGTTCTCGATAGACTGACTCGCAGATCCGACAGATTCTAAAATAAATTTAAATAGATTTAAACACTTTTTTTAATCTTGTGGATCCTTCATATATGCATATTTCATTATTCTAATATATATATGAGAAAACATTTCCTACACACTTGTGTAGATAAGTTACCTACACACTAGCTTAAAATACAGTGGAGGCCCACATTGTTAGGGTGATCCAAACCATTCATTTGAATGGTCCTCACAGAGATAGGGTGTCCACAAAAAATCAGATCCATAGGATCATCCCAACCGTACGATTTGTGGAGGTAAAATGGACGTGTATAAACCTTCACAAATTAGTCCATTTTTTGCCTCCATAGTTTGAATGGTTGGGATGATCCTATGGATCTGATTTGTTGTGGACACCCTATCTATGCGAGGACCATTCAAATGAATGGTTTGGATCACCCAAACAATGTGGGCTCCCCACTATATTTGAAGCTAGTGTGTAGGTAACTTACCTACACAAGTGTGTAGGAAATGTTTTATATATATATATATATATATATATATATAGAGAGAGAGAGAGAGAGAAAATGGTTTCTACACACTAGCTTAAAATACAATAGAGGACATATTGTTTGGATGATCCAAACCATTCATTTGATTGGCCCTCACATAGATAGGGTGCCCACAAAAAATCAGCTCCATAGGATCATCTCAACCCTACGATTTGTGGACGTAAAATAGACGTGTATAAACCTTCACAAGTCTGTCAATTTTTTGCCCCCACGGTTTGAAGGGTTAGGATGATCCTATGAAGCTGATTTTTTAGGCACACCCTATCTATGTGAAGGTCCACCAAATGAATGCTTTGGATCACCCAAACATTGCGGGCCCCCATTGTATTTTAAGCTAGTGTGTTACGGAAAAAGTGTTGTCAAGTAGAACAATTACGGAAAATGTACCGAAAAAGGGTACATGTATATGATAATTACGGGAAAAACTACGCAGCAGAGGTATATATGAGAGAACGGTTATCTACAAACGTGTAGATAAGTTATCTACACACTAGCTTAAAATATAGTGGGGGCCCACATTGTTTGGGTGATCCAAACCATTCATTTTTAAGGCTCTCTCATAGATAGGTTGTCCACAAAAAATAAGATCCATAGGATCATCCTAACCATTCGAACTGTGGAGGCAAAAAATGGACTAATTTGTGAAGGTTTAAAGACATCCATTTTACCTCCACAAATCGTAGGGTTGGGATGATCCTATGGATCTGATTTTTTGTAGACACCCTATCCATGTGAGGGCCTTTAAAATGGATGGCTTGGATCACCCAAACAATGTGGGCCCTCACTGTATTTTAAGCTAGTGTGTAGAGAACTCTCTACACATATGTGTAGGAACTGTTTTCTATATATATATGAGAATAGAGTTCCTAAGGTGTCACCTCATATAGCTTATATGAGGTGGCGCTCACTAAACATAAGGGGCCCACATTTTTGGGGTGATCCAAACCACTTATTTGAAAGGCCCTTAGATGGATATGGTGCCTACAAAAAATCAGGTCCATAGGATCATCCTAACCCTTCCATTTATGGAGGTTAAAAATAGGCAAATTTATGGAGGTTTATACCCATCCATTTCAACCTCCACAAATGAAAGGGTTAGGATGATCCTATAAAGTTCATTTTTTGGGCACACCCTATCTATGTGAGGGCCTATCAAATGAATGCTTTGGATCATCCAAACAAAGTAGGCCCCTTATGTTTTTAAGCGCCACCTCATATAAGCTATATGAGGTGACACCTTAGGAACTCTATTCTCTCTCTCTCTCTCTATATATATATATATATATATATGAGAGAACGGTTCCTACACATATGTGTAGATAAGTTATCTACACACTAGCTTAAAATACAGTGGGGGCCACATTATTTGGGCGATCCAAACCATTCATTTTTAAGGCCCTCACATAGATAGGGTGTCCACAAAAAATCAGATCCATAGGATCATCCTAACCATTCGAACTGTGGAGGCAAAAAATGGACTAATTTATGAAGGTTTAAAGACATCCATTTTACCTCCACAAATCGTAGGGTTGGGATGATCCTATGGATCTGATTTTTTGTAGACACCCTATCTATGTGAGGGCCTTTAAAATGGATGGCTTGGATCACCCAAACAATGTGGGCCCCCACTCTATTTTAAGCTAGTGTGTAGAGAACTCTCTACACATATGTGTAGGAACTGTTCTCTCTCTCTCTCTCTCTCTCTATATATATATATATATATATATATACATATATATATATATATATATATATACATATATATATATATATATATATATATATATATATAGGGAAATGATTTCAGCGCTACCATGTTTTGATAAAGATCCGTGACCCATCTTGTCGTTTAGTATTTAATGGCTTGTAAAAGCTTTTTGAGAACTATAATATTCCTCTGACAACCCTTTAAATACCTTTAAATACTAAATGACAAGATGTGTCGCGCATCTTTATCAAAACATGATAATGCTAAAATCATTTCTCTCTCTCTCTCTCTCTCTCTCTCTATATATATATATATATATATATATATATATATATATAGTAAAAAACCCCATGCAATGCACGGGTCGACAAAGAACTGTACGGACCACATCATAGGTTGATCCAAACCGTCCATGTGATGGAACACAACATCAATAGGTTGTGTCTGTAAAATCATTTCCATAGGTTGATCCTAGCCCTCCAATCTATAGAGGTTTCCATAATTAAAAAAAACATAAAGGAGGGGGGTAGGATTGAAATTATGTGACTTTCATGGGGTGCCTTTGTTAAAAAGCATAAAGGAGGGAGAGGGGGGGGGGGGGTAGGACTGAAAATATCTATATATGAGAAGAGAAAATGAGAGAATTATTTGAATTTCTCCTAAAATTCTAATAGAATTACGCATCACTTTTTTGACTTTTTTTAACAAAGCCACCCATTCAACCCACATATTTTCAATCCTACCCCTTCTTTTATGCTTTTGTAATAAAAAAAAGTGGACTATAGCAGAAGAGAAAATGAGAGAATTATTTGAATTTCTCCCAAAATTCTAATAGAACTAGTTGCAGTCCCGTGTGATGCACGTGGCGATGAATAAATTAGGATGGTTATATGTAAGCTTGCCACAATGGCGCCTATATAGAATCTTAAATAATTAGGAATAGAATATATTCTATGTGCATAACTTTAGGAATAGAATAGGAAATCAGATATAGAATCTTAAATAACCATACTATTATTAATAATTATCATACTATATTATCATGATTAATGTCTTATTCTAATTTAAAATATGAAAATAATCATTATCCATAGGCAATTATAATTAATATTAATTGATAATTTATTATAATGGCCATGTAATAGTTATAATGTGTACATTTACATCATGGTTTTTCAGTTTTTAAATATTTAGAAATTTATTTTCTTTTCTTGTATGAAAACTACTTGATCTAACCCAAAACTATATGATTTTCAAAATTCAATTCCAATCCTACTTGACGACATCAATCGATCCATGCCGTTGGATCATTTTAAATTGATGTTAATTACTGGGGATTTTAAATTGATGTTAATTACATGGTCTCATATAAGGAACTTTGAGTTTCAGGCCTTGAGTGCAAGACCAACTTTGATATCCAAAGAAAGTTCAAGTTCATCATATGGAGAATAAATGTACCATAAACTATTTAATTAACTAAAGATTTTTTTTTTAAAAAAATGTGCAAGTTTGCACAGACACAATATAATGTCTTCTCTTTTTATTTACAAAGTGCCTGCGGGAAAAAGAGAGTAGGATTTGGCCATTTATACTTGTGTTGCCAAAGCAGCTAGTGGGTGTATTGATTTACATGATTAATAAACCAATGGAGACAGAAATGCAACATCCCAGCAGAGAAATGCCTTCTGCGATGGTCCTTAACAAATCCCTATAAAGAAACGACAGATAATATAGAAAGCTAGTGGTGAAGCCCAAAAAATGAAATAAAAATCACATAGAAAAGAAAAGTAAAAAAAGAGAGGAAAAGGAATAATGTCCCTTTTCAATAGAAAGATGTGTTATCCATCTCCCCATTCAGAAATAATAACATAAAAAATTACAATAAAAATTCACAAATCACATAAAAAAGGAAAAAACAGAGGAAAGTATCCCTTCTCAATCGAATGTGTTCCTTGATATAAGGTAGGGTTGCATAACAAAAAATACCTTATTTTTGGTAAAGAAAATTGGGGTTTCAGATGCAACTTTAGTTGGGCACTTAATAAATTTTTTGATGCATTTCTTGAATGAGAAATGGAGCATCTTGCTGAGATCTAGAATCAGTGGCTTTGGTGAGAAAAATAAAATTTTCTAAAAACTTCTCTCTAAGATTACATTAGTCATTGACCTCTTAAAATGAAAAATTTAGACCACGTATAACAACAAATGTTTGTACGTATAACAACCAATGTTTGACTACATGGTTCGGGAGACTGACCCAGTAGAGAAGAACCCACCTTTCAAAATGCTCAACCTTTTCTTCTATTCAAGTGATCTGTTAACAGATAATACAGTCCAATTTAAAAGGAAGCATGCAATCCAGTGAAATGCAGTTTTGTTAGGAACGGTTTTTCATCCCTCATTCTTTGCAAGATTTTATAATAGCTCGTGTAGGAATCCAATGTATATAATAGAGGAGTGCCATTATCAAAACAATAGGGTGGGGATATCTCCAAGTCAAAGGAAGTAATATACTCTCTTCTCAAGTTATTGCCTGGTTGAACTGAAGCCTACATTAAAATAAGAGATCAATAGAAAGGCCATGTTGCCCTGATTCATAATAATTCATGAATTAAGAAAACCGTAAAGAACATCATTGCAACTTTATAAACAACAATAACATCAAGAAATATAATATCATACTGGTAGCTAAATTCTTGTAGACGTTTCACCAAATAACTGATATATCTTAAGAACCCTTGCTTTTTATGTATACAAAAGAAAATCCATGGTGGAATGGTGGAATGGATCTTGGATGCCGGGCGGTCGAACTGCTTCTGGTTTAAATGGTGTCAGGGATCCGTAAGTTCCCACCAATATTCCACTGTCGAAAATCAATCAAAGAAAAACCATCATGCAACAACAAACAAAATCCTATTTGTGCAGTATTGAATTTCTAATGGATGGGAGAATATATATTAAAAAAAGAGAGTAAAAGTCTTGATATAGAAAATGGTGTAGTTGGTTGAAGGACTTCAGAATGGCGATTGTGGACGGCGCTTTATCAAGCTATCTATTTACATGATCGATGCCTGTCACTGAAAGAGCAGTACCCACGAAAATATTTGAGAGATTAGGTTTACGATCAGAATTGGCCTTCTTCTACCCATGCATCCATTTTCCCAAATCAGCCATTGTCAGAACAAATGGGAGACATGGAATATTTATGGAAGATGGAAACAACCTAAGAATTTGGAATAGCTTGACCGGATGCAATGGAATCATTTATTAGGGATATTTCAGGCTGCAATTATTAAGAATAGCAAGCGATTTGCAATGAAACGGTAACCTATGAATGGTATTAGAAAGAATAGCATGTGTTTTGCAATTAAGAGGCGAAAATAATGAAAACAAAATAATTATCTTATTTTTCTTGGTTTTGGAAGAGCTGAGGTGGCAGCTACATGAGACAGTGTATGATCTCGTTATAGGTAAATCGGGAAAGGTGAAGAGACAAATATTTTAGGAAATGGAAGAGATATACGTTGAGAGGATTGAGAAATATTTAATGGGAAATCTTAAATGCTTTAAAATTGCCTTAAAAGTAGCGATGCAATATTTAATACCTCAAAAATAGGCGTTTAAATTCTGCCCAAAGCAACAAATTGCGATTTTAGAAACCTTTGTTAATTGCGATTTTGGAGAGGGGCTGACACGTGGCACCACCACATATATGATTACACATCACTTTTTTGACTTTTTTTTAACAAAGGCACTCATTCAACCCACATATTTTCAATCCTACCCCCTCATTTATGCTTTTTAACAAAGGCACCCATTAAAGCCACATAATTTCAATCCTACCCCCCTCCTTTATGTTTTCGTAATAAAAAAGTGGACAAAGTCAACATAGTGACGTTTTTTCTTTGCAAAATTACGGATTGGGTACATATGTTACATAATACTACGGATTTTTGTGAACATATTACATAATACTACGGATTCAGGACGTCTTTCAAAGTATTGACGAACCCGATTATTTTTTAATACAGAACGTGTTCATTTAGTACATAATACTACGGATTTCGGCCACCTGTCAAAATATTTCAGGTCCCACTCGAATGCATGGGTTTGGCTATAGATGGTGCGTGAGACCCACCTGTCAAAGCATGAGTGTGAAATACTCCACCGTATCAAATGGGAAAGTGATTAACCATTTATATTTCTCACCCCGTGCATCGCACGGGTATTTTTACTAATATATATATATATATATATATATATATATATATGAGAGAACATTTCCTACACACTTGTGTAGATAAGTTACCTACACACTAGCTTAAAATACAGTGGGGGCCCACATTGTTTGGGTGATCCAAACCATTCATTTGAATGATCCTCACATAGATAGGGTGTCCACAAAAAATTAGATCCATAGGATCATCCTAACTATTCAAACTATGGAGGCAAAAAATGGACTAATTTGTGAAGGTTTATACACGTCCATTTTACCTCCACAAATCGTAGGGTTGGGATGATCCTATGTATTTGATTTTTTGTGGACACCCTATCTATGTGAGGACCATTCAAATGAATTGTTTGGATCACCCAAACAATGTGGGCCCCCACTGTATTTTAAGCTAGTGTGTAGGTAACTTACCTACACAAATGTGTAGGAAATGTTCTCTCTCTCTCTCTATATATATATAGCAGAAGAGAAAATGAAATATTTATTTGAATTTCTTTCAAAATTCTAATAGAATCACACATAACTTTTTTTTGCTTTTGTTAACAAAGGCCCCCATTAAAGCCCCATATTTTCAATCCTACCCCTTCACAATACCTATTTTACCCTTTTTCATGAATTTTTTATTATACATTTTGTCCACAAAGTGAATATGGTGGCGTTTTGTTTTTGCAAAATTACGGATTGAGTGCATATGTTACATAATACTACGGATTTTTGTGAATATATTACATAATACTACGGATTCAGGACACCTTTCAAAATATTGACAAATTTCGGGCACCTTAAGAGGAAAAACATATTATGGAAACCTCTATAGATTGGAGGGCTAGGATCAGCATATGGAAATGATTTTATGGGCACAACCTATTTCTGTTGTGTTCCATCACATGGATGGTTTGGATCAACCTATGATGTAGTCCGTACAGTTCTTTGTCGGCCCGTGCATCGTACGGGTTTTTTTACTAGTATACTATATAGTAGAAGAGAAAAATGAGAGAATTATTTGAATTTCTCCCAAAATTCTATGAGAATTACACATCACTTTTCTTGACTTTTTTAACAAAGGCACCCATTCGACCCACATAATTTCAATCCTACCCCCTCCTTTATGCTTTTTAACAAAGGCACCCCTTAAAGCCACATAATTTCAATCCTACCCCCTCCTTTATGCTTTTGTAATAAAAAAAGTGGACAAAGTCAACATAGTGACGTTTTTTCTTTGCAAAATTACGGATTGGGTACATATGTTACATAATACTACGGTTTTTTGTGAACATATTACATGATACTACGGATTCAGGACGCCTTTCAAAATATTGATGAATTCCGGGCACCTTAAGAGGAACAACATATTATCAAAACCTCTATTGGAGGGCTAGGATTAGCCTATGGAAATGATTTTACGGGCACAACCTATTTCTGTTGTGCTCCATCACATGGACGGTTTGGATCAACCTATGATGTGGTCCGTACAATACAGTTCTTTGTCGGCCCATGCATCACACAGGTTTTTTTTACTAGTACTTCTATATAGCAGAAGAGAAAATGTTTGAATTTTCTAAATTATTTGAAAAAGCTGTGGAATTAATACGTCGACGGTAATTTCGAATTATTCTTTCTTGTCGTTTTCGCTTTTATAGGTATTTGCTAACCACCTTCTCCAAAGGCTACGTCTCGCCCATCCTTTGCAATTGTATGTGTTCAAAGATTTGTCTTTTAAGACGTGGTGAAAACTGCACGGAAATACTAATTCTTGAAAGGTGGCTAGCAATAATAAGTACCGAAAGAAGCTACAAATAATAATCATTAGGTATTAAAGTTTTGGAGGAAAATTACGGACAAAGTGCTTGAAAGTCGCAAAATTACAGAAAAAGTACTGAAACGGGTACCTGTATGTGACAATTACGGAAAAAACTACAAAGAAGATGTATAGAAATATGACAATTACGAAAAAACTACTTAACCTGAATAATATTTTGAGGATATTACGAATTTGGGACACCTTTAAAAATATTTACGAATTCCGGGCACCTTAAGAGGACAACATATTATGGAAACCTCTATAGATTGGAGGGCTAGGATCATCCTATGGAAATGATTTTACGGGCACAACCTATGGATGTTGTGTTCCATCACATGGACGGTTTGGATCAACCTATGATTTGGTCTCTACAGTTCTTTGTCGGCCCGTGCATTGCACGGGGTTTTTACTAGTGTGTGTGTGTGTGTGTGTGTGTGTGTGTGTGTGTATGGGCTCGAGTAGATAAAGTTATCTACTCGGTTGGCCATAAACACAGCGGCCCCACATTGTTTAGGTGATCCAAAGCATTCATTTGATAGGCCCTGACATAGATAGGGTGTGCCGAAAAATCAACTCCATAGGATCATCCTAACCCTTTGATTTGTGGAGGTAAAAAATGGACAAATTTGTGGAGGTTTATACCTGTCCATTTTCACCCACACAAATCGAAGGGTTGGGATATTCCTATGGAGTTGGTTTTTTTTTTTTTTTCACACCCTATCTATGTTAGGCCCATCAAATGAATGATTTGAATCACCTAAACAATGTGGGCCCTCCCTGTATTTTTGGCCGATAACGTATCTACTTGACCGAGTAGAAACATTTTTCTCATACCCTTCGATTTGTGGTGGTTAAAATGGATGGGCATAAACCTCCACAAATCTATTCATTTTTTTTTACCTCAAATCGAAGGGTTGGGATGATCCTACGGAGCTAATTTTTTAAGCACACCCTATCTATTCAGAGCGTATCAAGTGAATGCTTTGGATCATCCAAACAATGTGGGGCCATTGTGCTTCTGGTGACGAAGTAGATAACTTATTCACCATAGTCTTCATTTTCTAAACGGGAGCCCTTTTAGAAGTTTTTTCCTTAGTAATTTTTATGACATAGCCCAACATTAATTGTATAGAAAATATGAAATATTTACTCATTACAATAACATTAGTTCATTAGTTTCAACATAATGCCATAATTCAACCCATTGACACCCTATCTGTTGAGAAAGTTGCTTGGTTTCCCAAGCTACTAGTTTCTTAGCTGTGGGTGGGAAACAAAAGAGAAAGTTTTTCTAGGTTTTTAGAAAGCCTAGGTTTATAAAAATGAAAGAAAACATGTTTCTTATTGGCGGAGGCTGCTCTTTGTATGGCAGCTACAAAGAGGACACAAGAGAGAGAAGGAGAAAGGGCTTTTTCTCATCTCTCCCCAAGAGTCAAAGCAAAATAAATAATATTATCTATACATCTTATTCAAATACTCACTTCCTAAGAACCGAAAACAATTAAACTAATCCTCTGAGTCCAAATCCAATTCCAAAGCTAAGCGTCCCGTTCCTCATTATCTTCACGAGGGCCAATACCTGAAAAATATTAAATAACCACAGTCAGCTGAAAAGCTCAGTACATAATAAAGCACTACTCTAAGTACAGTCTAATCATAAAAAGGCTCAATAGGGTCAGATAACAAAGTCAGAACTGAATATTGAATTCTCAACTGAACAGTAAGCACAAAGTAGATGTAGTGCATGTCAAATAAGGTTCTGAATTCAAGGTGCAATAAAACAATTCAATGTCTAAGTTCGGATCAAAGTCAAAGGTTTTCAGAATTCAAATACACTTCGGAATCATCGGCATGGTTCAAAAGATATGTTATTGCTTATACACCGACAGTCCACGGTGTTGAAACTAGTTTCTCAAGTTCAGATACAAGTCGACAGGGCCAGCATTTTATCCCACTGACAGGCCAGAAGTTCCAGTGTACTACCCCCACGGTGGGTTTTAGAATTTGCCAATTTTACTACCCCCATATGGAAGGGTTTCAGAAATTATCCAAGCCTCCACAGAAGTGTTCAGAAGGTGTCCAAGGTTCATATTCAAATAGTCCTAAGTATTCAAATGGTTCCAATAATTCAAAGTTCAAAACGATAGTTTCAGAGGTTCAAAATTCAGAACAGATATTCACAACAGTTATTTCAAAGGTTCTAAAGTAGAAGTAGGTGAAACAAATGGTATGCTAAACTCAAAGCTAATTCAGAGGTTTAAAGGTATCAATACTGATTTTCAAAGTCCATAATGATTCCAAGTGAAGAGGGTTTACAATACCCAAAGTAGTACGTTATTACGTACCTCAGAGATGTTCGATTCCATTCTTAATTCTGGTTATGATTCAATATCCTGATTTGAACAGAACATATGTAACATATAAGGGCCCACAAAGGTAACCCAAAAGCCAAAGAATCGAAATCCAGAACTTAAAACATATTCTCAGATTCAGACAAATTTTCGAACATTAAAGGCGTTCCAGTCGACTGGTTCTTCACTACTGTTTTGGTCTCAAAATGCAGTTTTGGCGATCCAGTCAACTACTGTTTCAATTTTTTTAAAACACAGTTCTGGGGCGCCAGTCGATTGGTCCGACCAGTCGACTGCCCCTCTATTACTGTTTTAACGAAAAACATAGTTTTGGGCGAGCTAGTCGACTGTCCTAGGAAGTTTAGTTAAAATAGGAATTGCAGTTAGTTTGAAGTTTTGTTTTATCTTCTTGCTATTTTAGTTACTTGTTGAAGTCTGATTAGAATAGGAAGTTGGAGTTGGACTCATAGAAGGATTATTATTAGTTTTGTTTATAAATAAGAGGGAGACTGAAACGTGAGTAGTAGTGTGTGAGCAGAGAAGTAAAAAACGGCAGAGAATAAAAAACCGTGAGTACCAAACTGGCTTACTGTGGTGTAATACTTCTTATTATAATATTCAAAAAAGCTCTCTCTCTCTCTCTCTCTCTCTCTCATGATCTGTGTTTGATTTTTGTGGGTGTTGCTTCTTGATTTGATCTTTGTGTGAACAAGTGACATCAAAGCTTGTTGCTTTGATCTCATGATTTTCTACACATGGGTCGGGTCAGATCAATGGAGTTGATTTAAGTCTCAATTCTCAAATGACAGTAGAGACTTTCATTGATCTCAACTGCCCGTTTCATGGGCTTTGCTTTGGATCTTTTATGGTGCAAAAATAATGCGAGATCCCAACAGACAATCATAATACGTGTGGTCTTAATAAGACTGGATGTTGGGTTTGATGCACACAAAAATATAATCACGCAGAAATTATATTGGCGATCCTTGTTTAGATAGCCCACCCGAGATGAATGCAGATTCAATTAGCTCGATCACGACCTATGTCCCTATGATTGCAGATTCATCTTATGATCCAAATTGCCAGCTTCATCATTTATTTGGTTTTGGTTAACAGTGATGAAGAGTGGAACTAACCACTTTGCTCAGGGTGTCTTCGCAAAATGAAGGTAGAATAGTAGTAACCAAGGGAAGTTGGCTTGATCTAGCCCTCGGCTTAGAAGGATTGTGTCGTCCCACCGCAAACTGAAACCAAGATGGACACAAACATAGGCTGGTAGAGACAATCAAGCTCCATGTTTATACCAACTTCAGAAGAGCTAAAAAAATCACCCCCAGGCATCATTACTTTCACTACCAAAATTGGACCGAAAGTTGTACCAACACTCGCACATCTACTTTAGTAGGTTGACTTGGTTCCACTTATATGCCAAGGTCAGTGAGGAAGAGTTGCCCGGATGCCGAGGATTGGTAGGTAAATATCGTCAATGGATATATGAACTTTGGCTAGGATTCCGTTGACTAATTGCAATATAATTTACATGCTGAGGATTTTTAGGTAAATATCCTTGATGGAATACAAACTTAAGTAACCATCAAGGGCAAGGGCAAGGGCAAGCAGTGTAAGACGAGCACTTGTTATCATTTGATGACAATTTGTGATTTAAGCATCTCTCAATTTACTTTTTACACATCAAGAGAAAAAGCAATAAGACACCGGCCCTAAAGTCAATTAAGTCCGCCTACTCGCTCATCAATCATCAACGATAGCTTAGCTAATAATCCTCATATATCCTGCTTCTTCACAAGGCAAGATCAACATATATATATAAAGATCTAAAACTGAAAGGAAAACCTTATGCCAAGCCGTGGATACAACCTCAAGGCTTGAGAGTCCGTCTTATAAAATATTTGCATCCAGCATGCTTATCAACCCTTGCCACCCTGAAAATAGAAAATCAACATATTACCTTTACTAACAGCAAACAAGTCTAATCTTTCAAAAAAAAAATAAAAATGCAAACAAGTTTAAAAATACCACTGAATCACTGACTCATGCATTATGCTATTGTGAAGAGAACCTGCGACTCATTACACTCATCAACCATACTACCATGTCGATGGTTGTAATTTTCCTTTCGAAACATAATGGTGTATATATTGTTTTTGCCAATTTTTTGTGTACAATAATTTAGAGATGGGAAGTTAGGAAGATTTTGGGGATCGCAAGCATAAAAAAAATTGGAAAATCAAAGATGGGGCAGCCCGGTATTTTCTGAAATGAGAGATATCTGACTATTATAAAACCAATATTGTTGGGGGACAATTCATGTGATAACCAATTAACAAGGGTGATAGGGATGATCGAAATAAAGAACCAAAAATTGAGATAATTTGGAACAATGTTTACAGAGATGAAACAAAAATGGAGATCACAAATCAAATACACCCAAATACTTGACATCCAAAAACACTGGTGTTGGCATGGAGACACCTTTCGATGGTGAAAGAGACACCTGTTGCCGCTGATGGGAAACCATGACCAGCAACCATCTCAATTGTTCAAAGAAAGAGATGACCAGGGTTTGAGAGAGGGTAACAATCTTTGTCATGGTAACAACATGACAATTATTACCAGTTACTACGAATATAATAAATCGTCTCGGGGTAGTTACCGTAGGGGGGACTGGTATTGCCACCCACAGGTTTAGCCACATCCACCCAGGTTAGTTTATCCTTAAGTTTTGGGCGATTATACTTGGTTTTGGGCCCACCGAGTTAATATAGAACACATTTGACTCACCCATGTCAGTAAAAAAAAAAAGAATTCACAGCGAGCATTGACTACCTGAAGTTGGCCCGGTTCTACCTTGGGAAATTTTTTGACCAAGTACAAGTTCTTAAACACTGGTTTAACATATTTGCCATAGTTTTACTTTCTTAAATGTAGGGCAAAATGACAGGATGGAAATGCTATAACATTGAGTGGCAATACGAGACACGTTATATCATGATGGCAATCTCCAAAACCATTCGGTATGCTGATATTTTAACCTATGATATGGGAACTAATACAACACTACTATTGACAGAATCAAATATTTACAAAATATGGATTGCTAATGCAACTTAGGGCATACCTTTCGTGGTGGGGTTCCAGGTCTGAGTGTGCTATTGCCAAATCCTATCTTTCCTTTCTTCTCAGATGGCTTGAGGATCTGAAAGGAACATGTCAAGGTATCATCCACACTCATCATGGCACCGGCATTGTCGAACTCCCCACAGTAATTTGGAGCAGAAAATATGGTTACCAGCTGCCGCTTAGCGAAGAATTCGTACCCATCTTCCACAACCTGCTTAAACACATAATAAGCTTAAAGATATTGACATACTCCATCCTCAATAATTACTTTGCACTTGGTAGCCTAGTCCAGCACAGTTTTTCAACTACAAAATAAGTCAGTGTATTATATTTTTCCCCAACATCTATTATTCCATTTCCATTCCCAAATACACTTTAACAGATAAGTATAGCAATTAATGAGAGTAGTCCTTTAGATAATTTTAACCATTTATGTGCAATCAATTGTGAACAGGAGGCAATTGAAAAAGGGGAGCAGGGAAGTCCGGGCTTTGGCTTTGGTTTAAGCATCGGGTATAAGTTTTTTTTGGGTAATATATAGTGTCGTAATAAAGCCAGGTTTCTGGAATATCAGGGGTTTGGGGAGTGATAAAAAGGTAGAGGCGGTGAGGGTCTTAATCCATAGTAGGAAGTTTGATCTTATTTAAAGGCGCAATATATGGTTTAAGTGACATTCTACTCAACTGGAATGTGGTTATATGGGAAAGAAAATCAGTCGTGACGAAATTTCCAAAATGGGAGGCACCTCCGGAGCCGGAGGGATGAATGAAACTCAACTTTGATGGCAGTTCTATAGGTAACCCGGGTAGGGCGGGCATCGGAGGCACGATCATAGACAACTGCGGAAGGAAGGTGATGTCTTATTCTGGGCCCGTGGGTACTTTTGATGCAAATGAGACTGAAATTAGAGCCCTTCTATTTGGTCTGAAATGGTTTACAACATCTAGATTCAAGGACTTAATTGCGGAAGGGCACCCATCAAATGCAATTTCTTGAGCCCCAGAGGCATCTTGTGGACCTTGGTGCCTTCGGAACTACATTACGGAAGTGAGGGATCGGGTCTTCATCATTTGTCCGAAGGTCAATCATAGGAGGTGGGCAGCCAATGAAATGGTAGACGCTTTAGCAAAAGGAGGAGTGATGTTGGAGGAGATATGCTTTCACACTGTGTAAAAACAGTAGGGGAATGTAATGGGATAATGGTGTAAATGACTTTTTTTTTTGGGCGATGTACTGAATGGATGATATGATTGTTCCCCACCTTGGGGATGCTTTCATCCAACCTTTTCTGGAGTAATGAAAGTCAATTTTCAAAAAAATAAAAATAAAAATAAAAATAAAAATTGTGACCTGGTGGTCACAGGTTCAAGTCACGGAAACAGCCTCTCTGCAAAGCAGGGGTAAGGCTATGTACATCTAGCCCTCCCCAGACCCCGCAATGGCGGGAGCCTTGTGCACTGGGCCGCCCTTTTCTTTGTGTGTAATCAATTAATTGGAGTTCGTGAAAATTGACCAAAGTGGCAACAACCAGTGATTGGGTGGCTAGGAGAGTTTGGGGAGAATCCTAATAGATGTGAAAATTGACCTAATTGCTTGGGGCAGAAAAGAAGAACTAGGAGCAAACTATCAGCTAGCTAACATTTTAAGAGAATGGCAGACGATCACGAATGAGCAAAAAGCACGGAAAATCATTGATCCAAAGTGGCAGCCACCACCGACTCAACTCAACTCAACTCAACTAAGCCTTTGTCCCAAAACTAGTTGGGGTCGGTTAATGAATCCTTTAGAAAATTTCCATGAAGAAGGTGAAAGAATCTACCCGGCTCAAATTGACTTAGTTTAATCTTGACACTAGTTGGGTTCGTCTACATGGATCATTTTCTTCCATTCTCTCCTATCCAAGGTCATGTTCTCTGTTATGTTCCTACCCATCAAGTCTTTCCTCACTGGGTCTACCCAAGTTGTTTTCGGTCTGCCCCTACCTCTTTTTACTCCATCAACTTGGCACAAGTCATTTCTTCTCACTGGAGCATCCAAAGGCCTACGTTGGATATGCCCAAACAATCTTAAGCAATGCTCTCTCATCTTCTCCTCAATTGGTGCCAGCCCCACCTTTTTACGGATGTCTTCATTTTTAATGAGAGGCAAAAGCCAAGGCACTATTATGAGGGGCCTCAAGTGGTATGCAAATGCTCGTCTCGGTCCCCTAATAATCGAAGGAGATTCAACCAACGTCCTTGCTTGGGCGTCTAACAAGGTGAAAGGGCCATGGAAATTAGCAACACTTAGTGCCGAAATTAGGGACCTTATACGGATTGTTGATCCTCAACTTCAACATATGAGGCGATCAGCAAACGGAAGTGTCGATAAACTGGCTAAAGATGGGGTGGATAGAGCGGGAGTTCAGATTATAGAGGCTGGCATTATTAACAATTATAATCCACCGTAAGGGGTTATATTCTCAGTACTGTTGCTAATCTGGAGGTTGCTGCTTGCTGCTGAGAAGTTTAGGGGCCACAAATTTGTCTTTGCAGTTCACAGTTGGTCCAAACCTAAGTTTTGACGAGGAAAAGCTCTTGTGGAATCTATTGTGGTGATTTCGTTCTGCAAACTTTACACAGGGGAGAGGGCATGCATTTTTTAAATTACATTGGTGGGACAACTTGTCCCAAAGGATGTAATTCTGGTTTCACTTGTTTAATAAAATTTCAGCTAGTCTAAAAATAATAATAATAATAATTAATTGGAGGCTTGGAGCCCATTATTAACAGAGTTTAAAGAGCGGGAGTTCAGATTATAGAGGCTGGCATTATTAACGATTATAATCCACCGTAAGGGGTTATATTCTCAGTACAGTTTGCTAATCTGGAGGTTGTTGCTTGCTGCTGAGAAGTTTAGGGGCCACAAATTTGTCTTTGCAGTTCACAGTTGGTCCAAACCTAAGTTTTGACGAGGAAAAGCTCTTGTGGAATCTATTGTGGTGATTTCGTTCTGCAAACTTTACACAGGGGAGAGGGCATGCATTTTTTAAATTACATTGGTGGGACAACTTGTCCCAAAGGATGTAATTCTGGTTTCACTTGTTTAATAAAATTTCAGTTAGTTTAAAATAATAATAATAATAATAATTAATTGGAGGCTTGGAGCCCATTATTAACAGAGTTTAAAGAGCGGGAGTTCAGATTATAGAGGCTGGCATTATTAACGATTATAATCCACCGTAAGGGGTTATATTCTCAGTACAGTTTGCTAATCTGGAGGTTGCTGCTTGCTGCTGAGAAGTTTAGGGGCCACAAATTTGTCTTTGCAGTTCACAGTTGATCCAAACCTAAGTTTTGACGAGGAAAAGCTCTTGTGGAATCTATTGTGGTGATTTCGTTCTGCAAACTTTACAAAGGGGAGAGGGCATGCATTTTTTAAATTACATTGGTGGGACAACTTGTCCCAAAGGATGTAATTCTGGTTTCACTTGTTTAATAAAATTTCAGTTAGTTTTTTTTTTTTTTTTAAATAATAATTAATTGGAGCCCATTTCCTATATGGTTACTTCATTTCTTTCTTGTTGATTTAATAGAGTTTAAATATGACTTCCTTTGTACTCTTATTATTTCAGAAATTCAAAATTAGTTCTGTAAAACAAATCATAATTCTGAAAGTCAAATGCCTGGGCTGAAAGACCAAATGATTCAGGTTGTGTATCAGGTTTGATACACAACCCTTCCATCTAAATGTCATCTTTCTTTGCAGCGCCATTAAAAAAAAGGTTTGAGAACATGTTAGAGCCTTTCCACAAGAAAAACCAGAGTGGAAGGGTCTAACCCATCAAATTTAACTACGCATGACATTCATTCCTTGATTTGTGTGTCCATGTTTCTGCCCATTTTTCCCATCCACAAATGGCAGGGTTAGGATGATCCAATGGGGCTGATTTTTGGTCCACACCCTATCCATGGAAGGGCCTTCGAAGTGAATGCTTTGGACTCCCAAAAAATGTGGGCCCCCACCCTGTTTCTGCACTCATGTGCAGGTAAGCTTACCTGCACATGTGTGCAGGAACCCTTTCCTCATATATATATATGAGCATGCATTTGCTGCGCTCGAGCACAGAAACAGGGTGGGGCCACATTTTGGGTGGGATCCAAAGCATTCATTTGATGGGCCCTTTCATGGGTAGGGTGTCCACCAAAAATCAGCTCCATTGGATCACCTTAGGGTGTCCATTTGTGGGGCCAAAAATGGACAGATTTGTGGACAAACAGTATCTGTCCATTTTTGGCCCCACAAATGGACACCCATTGGTGATCCAATGGAGCTGATTTTTTGTAGGCCCTCCATCCATGATGGGGCCGTCCAAATGAATGCTTAGGATCACCCCCCCCACCCAAAGACCCCACCCCCCTGTTTTTGTGCTCGAGCGCAGCAACCCTTCTCTCTCTCTCTCTCTCTCTATATATATATATATCTATATATATATATATATATATATATATATATATATATATATATATATATAATAGCAGGTTAAAATGTAATTGACTAATTGACAAGATAAAAGAACAAAGGCAAATCGCAACAAAAGGAGAAATACAAAAGAAATTAATGCCAACATATGTTTGGTTGGGCTCAAGAACGCTTACCTGGTGAGCTCGACAAATGAGGTCAAGGTCATGTTTGTGAAGGAACTCCGCAACCTTGTCAGCTCCAAAAGTGTAGGAGACACCCCTGTCATTCTCTCCCCAGCCTTCGATGTCTTTATCAGGATCAGCCCACAAGAGATCACAAAGGAGGCCCTGGTCAGGGACATCCACTGGGCGAGCAATATTTCTTATTTGATCCAAGTTCTTCAATTCAGGGGACAACCCACCATGCATGCAAAGAATCTTCTCGTCAATAAGTGCAGCCACTGGGAGACAGTTGAAGCAGTCAGTAAAGATTTTCCAGAGACGAACATTAAACCTTCTCTTGCATTCATCATAGAACCCATAGATGCGATTAATGGAAGCACACTCATGGTTCCCTCTGAGAAGAAAGAAGTTCTCCCGGTATTTGATCTTGTATGCAAGGAGCAGACATATGGTTTCTATGCTCTGTTTACCACGGTCAACATAGTCCCCTAGGAACAAATAGTTGGCCTCTGGTGGGAACCCACCGTATTCAAACAACCGGAGAAGGTCAGAATATTGGCCGTGAATATCTCCTGTCAAACCGAGCAGAGTAGCTCATCAACTACAAAGTAATTAAAATAAAAAAACAGTAGTAAGAGTATAAAGTTCCCAGGACTTTGCTCTATGATACATTAGGGTATTAAGGAGTTATACCCCAAGGATGGAGAACTGTTTTATACATTTTAGGAGTGTTTTGTTCAATTTGAGGCAGTTTTTGGCAAGGATGAAGTTTGAACACCTAGCCTCAATGATATGCACTTGAAGGGTAACGACTCACCTTTTATTTTGTTTGAAATGGAAATTATAGTTTCCTTCTTGTTTCTGTGTGATGCTTAATGTGTACAGGGTATGATGCACCGAGAAGAAGAGACGTGCTTGGGGGTAGATGGGCGATGTGTCTTAGGTTTGGGAGTATTTTATTTACGGACATGGTTATTTATATTTTAATAGGATTTTTTAGCTTTTAATTGCATCTTTATGGTCCAAGATGTCGGAGATATCCATATAAACCCATGGTCCACCCTCTACCCTAAACCAAAGCCCAAATCCACTTAAAGAGGCCTTCTATCCTATTGGTCCTCTACCATGACCCACTACTTACCTTTTTAAAACCACATCTTATATCTTATTGGCTGCCCCCCAATGGACAAGCACTTAAACCCCCTAAACCCCTCTTAGTTCCCCTCTTTTATCCCATTGGTCTTCCATATGTCCCACCACTTAATAATACCCCCTCTCATATAAAAATCCCCGCTCCAATAACTAGTAAAAAAAAACCCGTTTTGGGCACCCCCTCTTTCTCCCTCCTTGTCCCCGCCTCCATTCCCCCTCACGGTCAGGGTGTATCCCAACTCTTCTCCCCCTCCTTTCTCCCTCACAGCCTGGGTGTAGCCATCCAATCTCCTCCTCCTTCCTTCCTTGTCCCCGGCTCCCCGTTGTGAGCCCTTCCTTTCCCGTTCTCTATTTTGTCTTACCTTCTTTCTCATCTCCTTTTCTTTCTCTCCCTAGGCTAATATAAGACCAGCTTATTCCTCTTTTTCTCCTCTCAGACATTACCTGCAACACAACGATTAAGGCACAAAGCCCGACATACCGACCTAGGTATGAATCCAATCATCTCTATTTTGCAGTTCATCCTATATACCTTTCCCTTTGAAATCTTTCTCATTACCATTACAATCCTTGCCTCATCATTCCCCAAAGTGGCCACATTCATTTGGTAACAAGTGCTCGGCTGGTTCCGGATCAGATGGGTTTTCCCTCACTCGATCAAAAATTTGATTTGGTGTTGGAGAGTAACAAGCCTTGGCTCCCTTGGTTTAATCCTCTAGCAACTGATACAATTTGCAGTATTTTGGAACATCTCGATAGAAAGGAATTCTGCCTTAATCGTGAGTTGGATGGTATGGAAAGTTAGATTCAAGGTGGTAACATGGGCCCTTCAACATCGGTTCTTTACAAGTTATTCAATGGAAACTGGAAAGCACTATTAGGAATTGGAATTTGATTATGACCCATAGTTTGGGATTTGATTATGACCCATAGTGTTCCCGCAGCTAAAGTGGTAGCTTGATGGAAACCACCTCACAGGAACGTCTAAACTTACTGTTGACGGGTATTAGAGACATTTTTAGGAACTCTTCGGGCAACATCATCTATTCCTTTGCATGCCCATTGGTAATACGGATTCAACTGAAGTCGAGGTCCGAGCTCTTCACCGGGGACTGTGCATTTTCGTTAGTCAAATGGAGAGGAACTTGGTGGACCAAAGAGAGTAGCGATGGGACGTGGAGATTAGCCATGTTTATTGATGAGAATAGAGACCTACGCTTTTATAGAGACTTACTTTTCGCTTGTCCCTAGAAGTGCTAATGATTTGGCTGACTGTCTAGCTGAACTGGGAGCTTCTAGTGTTTTCTTTTTAGAGGTGTCTTCTTTAGACCCTGATGTGCACTCAATCCTTTCTTTTAATAATGGGTATCTTCTTCTTCAAAAAAAAATAAAAATGATTACCTACCCAGATACAGTCATCCACAATTACTCCCATACCTCATTAGTATGTTTTGGGCCACAATTATTTTCTTTATAGATCTGATTTCAATGACATTTGAACTAAGATATGATTTTATTCGTAAGCTGTTTCCCTTAGTTAGAACGTATTACGTGGAACTTGTCTCGATGAATTAATTTCTATTTGATGAATGACTTTTAAAGCTCTGAATTTCCACAATAATTCCAATTGTTTTTCACTACCATGTCACATTTTATCATAATTGGAATGCATGTTGCTATTTTAATGAGCTAAACCCCATTTGTGTCAAAAACTTCCCCTGCAAACCCTAGGTTTGCACGAATTTGGGATTAGAACTCATAGCATAGGTCCCTTGGACGATATGGCAAGTTAGATTCACGGTCGAAACATGGGCTCTTCAACATCAGTTCTTTACAAGTTATTCAATGTAAACCACCATTAGGAATTGGGATTCGATTATGACCAGTTGTTCCCGCAGCTAAAGTGGAAGTTCAATGGAAACCACCTCACAGGAATGTCTTCAAACTTAACGTTGACGGGTATTGGAGACATTTTTAGGAATTCTTCAGGCAACAACATCTATTCCTTTGCATGCCCAATTGGTCATACAGATTCAACTGAAGTCGAGGTCCGAGCTCTTCACCGGGGATTGTGAATTTTTGTTAGTCAAATGGAGAGGAACCTGGAAGTGGAAAGCGACTCTTCCAATATGGTGGGCCAATGAGAGTAGCGCTGGGACGTGGAGATTGGCTATGTTCATTGATGAGATTAGAGACCTACACTTTTATAGAGAGACTTCCTTTTCGCTTATCCCTAGAAGTGTTAATGATTTCGCTTCTAGTGTTTTCTTTTTAGAAGTGCCTTCTTTAGCCTCTGATGTGCACTTGTAATCCTTTCTTTTAATAATGGGTATTATCCTCTTCTTAAAAAAAAATGATTACCCACCCAGACACAGTCCATCCATCATTACTCCCATACCTCATTAGTATGTTTTGGGCCACAATTATTTTCTTTATAGATCTGATTTCAATGACATTTGAATTAAGATATGATTTTATTCGTTAGTTGTTTCCCTTGGTTAGAACGTATTGTGTGGAACTTGTCTTGATGAGTTAATTTCTATTTGATGAATGACTTTTAAAGCTCTGAATTTCCAAAATAATTATTTTTTTGTGTGAAGAAAGTAGCTAAATTTATTAAAAGAAAGGGACCAAGATAGTCAATACTGGGGAAGAGAAACAAAACAAAAATAAAATACAACCGAGCAAATAAACATGGTGGAAGAGAGTAAAAAAGAGCCAGCGATTCCTTGGAGACTTCCAATCGAGCAAGGCTGTCTGCTACCTCATTGGCCGAGCGGCGCACATGCCAGAAAGTTACTGGGGTGGATTTCACCTCGTCAAACATCTCATCAAAAAGGTAGTCAAATCTCCATGGTGGTTTTTGAATGCCCTTAAGCCACCGAATCACAGTCAAATAATCTCCTTCCACGACCACATTCTCAAGACTATCTCTTACCAAGATCTTCAAACCTTGGTGCACTGCTCGCACCTCTGCTTCTGTAGCATCCGCCTCTCCTATGGGCCTGCAAAAGCCCGGACAATTTCCCCTCTCTCGTTTCGCAAGACGCCCCCAATCCAGCAGGGCCTGGATTCCCAAAACTAGAGCCATCAAAGTTGAGTTCCATAAAGTCACGAGTAGGGGGAACCCAAGTTGGGGCGATCTTTTGCATTATAAGTACGATAACTTTCATGGCAAGATAACCGGGACTTTTGGAGACTCCTTTAAGTATTCTAGCATTTCTTTCCTCCAAATCACTCAAATTGTAGCTAAGAAACATACATTCCATAAGATTTTACCTTTTCTCTTCCACGGCACCGCAGACCATCCTAATAGAGCATCCATTAGATTTTCAGGAAATACCCAACTAATGCCAAATCTACATAGAACTTTATCCCATAGCACTCTAGCCACTTCACAATGAATGAGGAGATGGTCTACTTATCCCCCATCCTCAAAACAACGCGCACAATGGTTAATGATAAGAATCTTCCTCTTACGCAATAAATCCACCATTTGAATCCTCTTTCTTAATGCCGCCCAACCAAAAGTGAACATTGTGGGAGGAGAATGAATTGCCCACACTCTAGCAACCTTGGAAGTCACCGGGTTAGGCACTAAGCAACGATAAAATGTTTTTTCAGAGAAATCTCGAGCTGTGTTCCAGATCCAAACCTCCAACATTTGGCCAATAGATGCGAGCTCTCGATTGAAGAAATTCCTTCTAAATTGAGGCTTCCAAACTATTCTCCCGTTGCTTCTCTCCAAAGTTTCCTTGACAAAGATTTCCTTGTGTACTCCAATTACACACAAATCTGGAAACAACTCTATAAGAGATCTATCGCCACACCATATGTCTGACCAAAACCGAATTCTATCACCAGAATAAACCTTGAATTTGATGATGGATCGAAACAGATAGTTAAATTTCATTATATCCCTCCAAATCGTTCAACCTTTGCATCTGAAGTTACAGAAGGGTGCCCACTGACCTGGAAGAGCACCATATTTGGCTTCAATAACTCTGACCCAAAGTAGGGACTCATTACCAAATCTCCACAACCATTTGCCCAACAGGGCAATGTTAGTCTCCTTAATGCTTCTGATTCCAAGGCCTCCATATTTGATGCCTCCATATTTGATAGGTTTACATACTTTTTTCCATTTTACTAAAGGAATTCCCCACTTCTTCTCTGAACTCCCCATAGGAACCGTCTTTGAATCTGTTCAATTCTTTTTGCAACATTGATAGGACACTTGAAGACTGACATTTTAAGTTGAAGAGTTGAAGTGTCAGAATTTCGTTTACAGGAATTTTTTATCAATTCATTTCCATCTGTATCTGTCGAAAATTCAAATTTGAGTAGAAAATTCTCTTTATTCCTTCGTTCATACGTATGGTAAATCGGAATGTTGGCTAGCACTGCCTTAATCAAAGGGATTCTACCCCCCGTGGAGACTAAATTTCTCTTCCAAGTGTCCAACCTTTTCTCCACTCTTTGAACCACATGGTCCCAACACATTTTTTAGCTCTTCCAAATCCGAGCGGCAGTCCAAGACAAGAAGTGGGAAGAGTCCACTTTGCATCCTATAATGCCTACGAGATCTAGACTTTTACTCTTCTCCACATGGATCCCAAAGGCTTTGGATTTATGAAAGTTGGATCTTTGCCCTGTAATGGCATCGAAAACATCGAAGTATGGCTTTCAAATTTAGCACCTTTACTCCTCTGGAGTGCTGAATAAAAGTGAATCATCTAAAAATTGGAGCTGAGATACTTCGACTCCTTCCCGATCTTAAATCCTTCTATTAAACCAAGATTTTTGCCCTTTTCAATGAGCTTATCCAACGTTTCCGCCACTATCACAAAGAGGAAAGGAGATAGGGGATCCCCTTGCCTTAATCACCGAGTAGATTTGAAAAAACCTTTTGGGGATCCATTAATGAGGATAGAGAACCAAGCTGAAGATATATATCTAGAAATCCAACCCCTCCATCTAGTACCAGACCTCATTCTCTCCATAAGATAATCTAAACATTTCCATTCCACTCTATCATACGCCTTGTCCATGTTTAACTTGCATATAAATCCACCGCTCCCAATTTTATGGTAGTAATCCACCACTTCATTGCCAATCAAAGATCAGTTGAGAATTTGCCTCACTTACAAATGCAGATATGATTGAGGGTTTGGTTCATTGGTTCATATCAATTAGGGCATCGTTAAATAGTTATTTATTAGTACTGTCCCAGGTCTTAGAGTTTACCTCATATCATTTAGGTGCCAATTACTATTTCTGTTTAGGTGTCTAAGTATTTGTCTAGTGTCCTTTACGCACGCACTTTCAAGCCATGGTTATTATATTTTCTTAAAGTTGCCCACCTTAAAATTGGGATTTTCCCCAAGTTGATAGGGTTACCCCCTAATATTCGGGATTTTTTCCCCATATGTTGAATTAGCATTTTTTCGTGTAAAGTTCCTATATTATAGGGTTTTTTAGTAAATCCCTCTCAACGGGCCACCTAAATTAATCTCTATCTCTCTATCTCTGACTAAAAATCTAGATAAAGGGCTAAGGGAATGTCACCTTAGCTGCATAACTGCATAAGTGATTATGACATTTTATATGTTCGGTACACGCAAAGTATTTTTCAAAAAGCATTGCGGGCCCACTTCATAGGATGGTCCAAACTGTTCATTTGTTGGGCCACAACAAAAATAGGTTGCACATCGTAAATCATCTCCATAGGTAAGTATCGAAAGAGCAAGTGGGGAAGAAACACAAAAGAAGGGGAAGAAGGGGAGATTGGAGATATTGCGAAACTGAAATGCAAGACGTTTTGAGAGGGCGGCAACAAGAGAAAAGAGAGAAATCTAGATGGATCGGAGATGTTCTCAATGTCGCTTCATCAATTTTAAACGACAAATCGCCTGTGAGAGATGTGGAAAAATCTGGTCACCCAATGATCAGAACATCTCCATCCGTCAAAGGAGAAAACATAGGTTCCGACAAAAATATTTCCTTAGACCAGAACACCAACGCGATGAATCCGGAAAGAGATGTACCAACAGCTGGATGGAGCCTACTCAGAACCGTTATCCTTCAATCTATAAGAAATGCCAGGAGAGAGATTTGGTGTAAGACGACGCCATGGTGGTATGGGACAATCGAATCGCTTGAAAATTGGCTCGTTAGAGTGGGTAAAGTTACATACATTATTCACCTCTACCGGGTAGATGCATTTGAAGTGTAAATAGGCCTCCTACCGGAAGAAAGCACGGGGATTAATGCAACTGTGGCAAAGCAAGGAATATTCACCCTTTGAAGAACTAATGCACTAGTTTAGTAAATGTTCAACAAATATGATGGCAATTTGGTGGGAGATTTTGAGCATCCCACCATATGCATGGTGCAAAAACAGCTTATGGGTGATAGGAGGAAGGATAGGGAGTGGTCGCATTCGACGAATCGTGTAAGGCAAGCCATGGATAAGGGATAAGGAGAATCCTGATTTAAACCATACTTGCATCCCCAAAATCCATATCGATCCCAACTTCCATCGATTCAACGATCATGACGGTGTCGGCGAGAAAGTTGAGGGAAAAAGAAAACTCTAAGCCAACAAATACCAGGAACTCGGGTGAAGAAGAGAGGACAAGACCACAGGGAAACCTAATGGAGGATACCATATATCCGGGTAATGGGCAAGGTCAGACCGGTGCAAACATGCTTGACATCGCTCCAGTCAGGGTAGAGATGCGCTGCTTGACAGAGGTAGATGAGAATGACGACACACTGCCATTGTCAGCGGGTGATAGAGGAGAAACAAGTATTTTGTTTCTCCGCTATCACTTCGCCAAAACACATTGTGGAATGAAACGATTGAATTTCTAGATTGTATTATCTTTTTAGATGCTTCAGGTTTATTTTTATTTTTTTTGAATTTCAGGTTTATTTTCTTTTTTCTTAGATGAATGATGATTTATGTTTGAAAAGAAGCACATTTTCTTTCTAGAACATGTACTATTTTTTTATGTTTCTCTTTTTTTAATTGTCCTCTTTATATTTCCTTTTCAGATTTTAGAAAATAAATCACAAGGTTTCTGCCTCGGCCCTTGGGGCTTATGCGTTGCCACATTAGACTTTTATATTTTTCTTAATACTTTTATATTTTCTTTATTTTTATAAATTTTTTAATATTAATATTAAAAATTAAAAATGTGATGGCTACGTTACGCCTCACCTCATGCTAGTGCTGAGCACCTCGCCCATTCTCTTAGTTGATCAATTTTCCAATTCCCAATATTGATGAGAAGGTGTATGTGATGGGAGATTCTCTTGCTAATCAGAAGAATGACGACACACCGCCATTGTCAGTGGGTGATAACGGAGAAACAAATATTTTGACTTTTGAGAACCATCCTCTAACATGCACCCTCGTATTTCCTGGAGATGGAAGATGGCTGTAAGCGGTTTTGTTGGGTGAAACGAGGGACACTAGAAGGAACAAGGGGCAGGAAACCATTGGATCATCTTTAAGGCAACCAGCTTTATTCCAGAGTCATCAGACGGCGCAGTTATTGCATGTGGGTCCTAGTTCTAAAGAACAGAGCTGGTGAGATCTCATGAGAACACTCGAGTATTAAGGTAGGAACAAACTGCCCCTAGAGAGCGAGGCGCAACATGGCAGATGTATATTAATGGGATGGTGATGGGCCCCAGCCCCATGAGAGATGTGGAGATATACTTAAGAAGGTTTGCATGGCCCCTATCTGCAGGAACAGATCTCGCATCGGACTGAATGAAGAACTGCCCAACCCAACACCCATGGGCCCACCTAAGCTTTCCATGACCATCGTTGGGCTCCCATTTTCTAATTTTCAAGTCTCTTTTAAGTGTTTTTTCAGTCCTTTGAGTTAGAGGGCGGGTACTAAGGTTTTTTCCATCAAAATTACTTAATTATATGTATATATATAATAGATGATGCGTTGAACATAAGAATTATGTTGTTGAGCTTTATGTCTACCAAAGTTAATGGTTTTGATATGACACCATAATTGTATGCAGCAGATATAGGTTATTCCACACTATGGGCATAGAGTTAGGATGAGCCAATAGACTGTCATCGTTTACAGAATGGGTGTCTTTTCAAATAAACTAGAATTTGCATCCCAACTAGTTCTTTGAGAGAATCATAAATACAAGGCCTTCGACCTCGCATTATCAAAACAGATGGAGAGGGTCCCTTAGCTTCTTTTTGCATTACACAAATCGAAGTGATAATGGCAACCTATTAGTTGAGCAAGTGAATTTTCTACCTTCCAAATGCAGGTTGATCGGCCCCAGCATGTGGATGAAAAGATCAAATCGATGAATGCTAGTAGTCACCCCACTGTGATGTATTTTTTTTAATTGGAAAATCTGATGGTGTTAAATTTCCACCTAGAACCATGGAAAAGATCCCCCCACCCCCCAACTCTTCAATTTCACGATAAAGGTCTGAATGAAGTTTGGGATCATAGAGACCATACACCAAAGAAACCATCCAATTGAAATTATCCTCTACCACTCTGGAGATAACAAAAATAACACACCGGCCCACCTTGCAGTCTTCCCAGATGAGCTGATCAGCATCCCATACCACTAATAACAGCTCCTGACATCCCCACAGCTGGGAGACAAACCCATTCAAAAGGTCCACTTCCTTAGAAAGATAAAATTAAATAAGAAGGGCATCATCTGTCTTTGTTATTGGTTTCCAAACAGCAATAAGCTCCTTGATTGCCGTGATCGGACATTGAGCCCAGCCCCCTCATGTTCCATGATATCATTATTCATCATCATCACTGACCAACACTTGACTGAGCCTGGTGGTACAAGCTAGATTGAATCAATAAAAATTAATTACCCTTGCAAATACTAGAGGTTGATTTTTATTCAGGCCCTAAGAAATTAAGTTACACAATTAACATCGACCGGAGGAGCTAGATCAGTCTTCTGCTCAAGTAAGTCGTAAAAAAGCAAGTAATGCCCTTGAAGTTTAGTGAACTGAGGTAGCGTCACGTGCTTGATCAAGTGGCCAAAATATAAGCGCATAAACAAATAGGGCCGGGAAAGAAAGAAGAAAATGCCGTTTTTAATTTGTTGGGCATAAAAGCAATGCATCAGAAACGAGGAGTAAGCAGCAGCAGCACAAGAGATGGTGTGTCTAAAGCAACAAACAACAAAATGGTGTTACCGCAGATCTTGATTGGGGCTTCAAGCTCCAAGAGGTTGGGCTGGTTGATGAAAATCTCCTTGGATGTAAGGCACAATTGGCGGATTTCGGCCTCCGTCAGCTGAACCTGCTTCGAGGTCCTCCCGTTCTTGGCGTCCAGAAGCCTGCGTATGATGTCGTCCAACACACTCTCATCCATCGCCATCCTACCAAAACCCCCCTATAGCCTAGCAGCAGCAGCAGCGGAGAAATAAAAGCTTCAGATCAATCAAAGAGGGAAAAGAAAAAGGAAGAAAAAGGAAAAGGAAAAGGAAGGAAGAAACGAACGATTCGATTCCCCCGAGGATTAAAAGATGAAGAAGAGAAGATTCGGAGAATTAGGGTTTGGAAAAGAGTAGCGGTGGCCGTGGTGGGATTCAACGGTGTTGGAGGGGTGGAAAGGCGGAGATCGTGGCAACGAAAAAGGCATATTCCTCTCTCGCAGCCGCAGATTCGCAGACGGTGGAAGGTAGGTAGGTCAATGGGAGCGATGGGTGCTGCCCTCTCTCCCCACCTCCGTAACTAATAGAGCACCAAAGGATAATACGTACAAAACACCTCTTTCCCTCCCCCCCTCGCTCGCGCACACCTCCGCCTTCTTTTCTGTTTTAGAATATAAATAAAGAGAAATTGCACGGTCAGCCCTAGAGTTCTGAACCCTATCCCTATCCATCCACGCCTCACCTCGGCACGTGCACAGTCACACACATGAGTGTCAACTACATGGTCCCATATGGCCATAAGCCTGATACATCTTACCTTTGAACATCGTGTTATATCAACCGATATTTTGTTATCAAAAGGGTGCCGATCGATATATTGATATCGAAAGGGTGGCGGTGGGGCCAATGGGCTGATATCTCATGAGATTTAAAAGGATGACATAAACCAGAATCATTGCCTTTTTCTAAAAAAAAATTCTTTCTTATTTTCATTTCTTTATCACTCCTCTTCCTTTCCCTTCTTTCTCTTTTCAAATGAAACCCTTGCGTAGTAGCATCTCAAAGAATACCAAGGTCGTCCTTGTCACTCCATATCCTTCCAATAAGTGATTCAACATTTTTTTTTTCTGGGTTAGCAAAGATTTTATTTAAGCAGAGTAGGGGCATAGAAGTATAGAACGATCCCCTACAATATAAGAAATCAAAGATGCTATTTCTTTTTGCAGGAGAAGTAAAAAATTAAAAAACAGGAACAAAGAGGTAGTTGGTGGTCAGCTAAACCATAAAAGGCAATTAAAGAAGAAAGGACAAGAAGGAGAGAGGAGAACTTGTAAAACTACTTTTAAGTTGCGCGATCAAATCATAAGCATGTGACTGAACAAATTAAACACGAGAAGAGATCCGGCATCCATACCTCCTTGCATGGCTTTTGGTCCTGAGTAGAAACGTGGGGTTCGATCCTAAGATGATATCACTTGTCTGCAAAATGAAGAATGTTATGGGCAGTCATCTACTCTCCACTTCCTTATGTGTATTCTAATGGGAAGAAATACAACCTTATATGTGAGATTATGACCAATCCCGTATTTATAATAACATAAAAGAAACCCTAGAACCGACCCATTACAGACTATTTTTCTTAAATAATCCCACAAACCTTATTGGGCTTACAACGGGCCCACACATTATTAACCCATTACCATACCTCTTCCAACGTGATCCCATATGGCTAAGGTGCTCCCGGCTCAAACTTTATTGATCACTAACCGTATATGAGCCGATCTGGATTACTCTTTACCATAATCAAACATTCTCTACAATCCAGCTTTACAAAAGCTAAAATATGTACTATGCAAGTCCATAAAAAATCTTACAGAATTGACAGATACTAATTCAACAACCAACAAATGAAATTGAAATTGAGGTATTCCATTTTGCATCGCTATTGAATTAGCAAGCAACGTGAATTGCAGTTTGCCCTTTCATTAGCGAACCTATCGGCAGCCCTGTTGCCTTGTTTATAGGTTTGGAGATGTTCCATTGGAAATTTTGGCAGCAGAGAAACAATCACATTGATGATAGTGGTTAGATGCCTTCCGTGGGACATCAAATGAGGAATCACCCCAAATCCTCCGTAAGTGGATTATTGCCACCACTTAGGATATAATACATCAAGAGAGGGTGCAACGACCCGGATTTCAGAAGTTCCAAAACCCGGCCCGTTAACTCACTTACAAAAAAAATCTTATGAAAATAAAACCAATATTAAAGAAACGTCCACCATTACAATTTGTCTTAACAACATTTAATGAAAAATATAAAGGAAGCTAATTCCTAAGATATAAGTAACACAGAACTAGAAATTTATACCAATCTATAAAGGGAAACTAAACCAAAAATCACTAAGGCGTCGCTCCTTCGCTAGTTCCCATCCTCGGCCTTATCTTCTTTAAGGTAAATGGTGACCACCCTGAAAATATTTTTGGTTTGAGTTTCAACCACAGAAACATAGTAGGGAAAATAAAGTTTCATATCATCTAAAAGCATGAAAAGGACAGTGATAATCTATACTTTAATTCATTCTCTTTGTTATATTAGTATAAATTACAACTAATTAAAACATGGTACAACATTACTACATCATATCTTAAAGTGGATATTCATTTATCAGTTTCTCTTTAAAATACCGTGATCCTTACATGCAATAAAACCATTTCTAATAAAACCATTTTTTTATGCAAGAAAACTTATGCAAAATGCATCATTTAAATATTCCATTCCAAAGCTGTGCACATAGACTAGATGAGCTTAGTCGATAAAGGTATGAATGCCAATACCCACCCCTCGTAATGTCCACCCTACGGCCTATCTCGGCAGTGGTACGAGAAGGTCATAACATATCATCATAATATACCCAGTCCACCCGATTTACCGGTGTGCGAAAGGGGTGTTTAGTCCAACCAATTTACCGAAAGCGACTTAGGCGGACTCTGCGCAGGCCCTCATATCATTGGTTTAAGGGTGCCACCTTAAGGACGCGGAATGAATCTACCCTTTTCATAACTATACGACATTCCATAGTGCTTTGAGATGTATAAGTCCTTAAACCATTTTCTTTCTTGTTTTGCAAAAATATGCAATTACACCATATACATAAGATCTTGGTTTGCAAAAAAATGCACATATGCTCTTGAAGACTCATGATACATAACCTTTCATTGCGTAACATCTTATTATTCTTTTAATCACAAATTTCAACATCTAAATAAATGGATCAAATATGGGTCAAATATTAACATAGAGATATCATTTTATCAACTATATTGCTATCAACATTCAATATGATACTGCGAGTATCAATCTACTTAAAATTGTAAAATATCATGAAATTGAAAACCAATTAGTGACATTATCACAATATGGTACTGTGAGTATCAATCTACTTAATTTAATCATTTTTTAATGTGTCAATATCAAAAGTGAGGGGATAAAAACTCACTTGACTTTAGGATGTTAATATGAGAATTAAGTGTCATAATATCATTATGACTGATATTTGTAACCCCTTATAAAAATCCTTTTTAAACTATTTCATATATGGTGCCTTTATTAAAATAGAAGGGTCAATAATTTAAGACTAATCATTGCACTTGAAACAAAATAGTCTTAAAGTAAATATCGACCATTTCCTTTTCTTTTTCTTTTTTTATCAACATTACTCTATTTATAATCTAAAAGAAACTTACGATCCAAATAGCTTAAGATTAATCAAATTTTATATTCTTAAAAAGCATTTGTAAATCTAATATGTAGGAAAATATGCCCTTCGTACAATTAAGTGCCACAAAACATAAATTTTCACCTACCTCTTTACGTGAATCGAAACCCCGGATCGTCGAAGCTTCCGACGGAAATCTCCACCTCTCTCTCTCTCTCTCTCTGGGTGGGTGGGGCGTGGGTGGTGGGGGGGGGTGTTCGTGTGTGTTACCAACAATACCTCTGTTTTTTCTAGAAACAACAAAATCCTCTTCTTTAACAGAGGATGGCCAACCCCCCACAAGGAAACGAATGGGTGCTTTTTCATTTAGAACACCAAATGAGTTTTCTGCATCCTACAAAAACCGCAGACAACAAAGCCCTATTCTTTTATTTTTTATTTTTTTTCGAGCTTTTTTATAAAATGTGGTTCCCTAGTGGTTCCGGCGTATAAAATGTGGTTCTCTAGTGGTTCCGGTGTAGAAAACGTGGTTCTGTAGTGGTTCCGGGGTATAAAATGTGGTTCATAAAATGTGGTTTCGTAGTGGTTCCGGTGTATGAAATGTGGTTCCCTAGTGGTTCCGGTGTATGAAATGTGGTTCCCTAGTGGTTCCGATGTATAAAATGTGGTTCCAGACTGGTTTCGGGGTATAAAATGTGGTTCCGTAGTGGTTCCGAGGTATAAAATGTGGTTCCCTAGTGGTTCCGGCGTATAAAATATGGTTCTCTAGTGGTTCCGGGGTAGAAAATGTGGTTCCGTAGTGGTTCCGGGGTATAAAATGTGGTCCCCTACTGGTTACGGCGTATAAAATATGGTTCCGGTGTAGGAAATGTGGTTCCCTACTGGTTCCGGGGTAGAAAATGTGGTACCCTAGTGGTTTCGATGTATAAAATGTGGTTCCGGACTGGTTGCGGGGTATAAAATGTGGTTCCCTAGTGGTTTCAGCGTATAAAATGTGGTTCTCTAGTGGTTCCGATGTAGAAAATGTGGTTCCGTAGTGGTTCCGGGGTATAAAATGTGGTCCCCTACTGGTTACGGGGTATAAAATGTGGTTCCCTAGTGGTTCCGGTGTATGAAATGTGGTTCTCTACTGGTTTCGGGGTAGAAAATATGGTTCCCTAGTGGTTCCGATGTATAAAATATGGTTCCGGATTGGTTGCGGGGTAGAAAATGTGGTTCCCTAGTTGTTCTGGGGTATAAAATGTGGTTCTGTAGTGGTGACGGGGTATAAAATGTGGTTCCCTACTGGTTCCGGTGTATTAAATGTGGTTCCCTAGTGGTTTCGGGGTAGAAAATGTGGTTCCGTTCCGATGTAAAAAATGTGGTTTCGGACTGGTTGCGAGATATAAAATGTGGTTCCGTAGTGGTTCAGAGGTATAAAATGTGGTTCCCTAGTGGTTCCGGCATATAAAATGTGGTTCTCTAGTGGTTCCGGGGTAGAAAATGTGGTTCCCTAGTGGTTCCGGGGTATAAAATGTGGTTCCGTAGTTGTTACGAGGTATAAAATGTGGTTCCCTAGTGGTTTCGTGGTAGAAAATGTGGTTCCCTAGTGGTTCCGATGTACAAAATGTGGTTCCGGACTGGTTGCGGGGTATAAAATGTGGTTCTGTAGTGGTTCCGAGGTATAAAATGTGGTTCTGTAGTGGTTCCGGTGTAGAAAATGTGGTTCCCTAGTTGTTCCAGGGTATAAAATGTGGTTCCGTAGTGGTGACGGGGTATAAAATGTGGTTCCCTAGTGGTTCCGGTGTATGAAATGTGGTTCCCTAGTGGTTACGGGGTAGAAAATGTGGATCCGCAGTGGTTCCGATGTAAAAAATGTGGTTTCGGACTGGTTGCGGGATATAAAATGTGGTTCCGTAGTGGTTTCGAGGTATAAAATGTAGTTCCCTAGTGGTTCCGGCATATAAAATGTGGTTCTCTAGTGGTTCCGGGGTAGAAAATATGGTTCCGTAGTGGTTCCGGGGTATAAAATGTGGTTCCCTACTGGTTACGGGGTATAAAATGTGGTTCCCTAGTGGTTCCGGTGTATGAAATGTGGTTCCCCAGTGGTTCCGGTGTATGAAATGTGGTTCCCTAGTGGTTTCGGGGTAGAAAATGTGGTTCCCTAGTGGTTCCGATGTATAAAATGTGGTTCCGGACTGGTTGCGGGGTATAAAATGTGGTTCCGTAGTGGTTCCGAGGTATAAAATGTGGTTCCCTAGTGGTTCCAGCGTATAAAATGTGGTTCTCTAGTGGTTCCGGGGTAGAAAATATGGTTCCGGGGTATAAAATGTGGTTCCTTACTGGTTACGGGGTATAAAATGTGGTTCCCTAGTGGTTCCGATGTATAAAATGTGGTTCCGGACGGGTTGGGGGTATAAAATGTGGTTCCGTAATGGTTCCGAGGTATAAAATGTGGTCTACTAGTGGTTCCGGGGTATAAAATGTGGATCCGCAGTGGTTCGAAGGTATAAAATGTAGTTCCAAGAGTCTAACGTATTGTTCCAATTGTGGTTCTAACATTCTAAAGTGGTTGTATCATTGTAAATGGTTGTTCATAGTTTGTATTAAAATTTTATGAGGGTTTAATAATGGTTCTTATCCTAATAGGGTTTGCGAAAATGGTGGAAAGAAGGGCTTCTTTTATGTTACACGTTGATGGGTACTTAAAGGATGAAGTATCATTTGAGTATATTGGCGGGACGAAGATGTCTTTAATTGTGAATCGGCATATAAAATTTTCAGAATTTGAGACTCTAGTTCACCAAAAAATTCAGATCATAGCAACCGGTATCTCACAATCTATAAAATGTCGATATGTCGTGGATCCATAATAAATCTTGTTGTATGACATTCGAAATGATGATGACCTAGCTATGATGATGATGCTTTTTGAGAATAGTCTCTTCAATTGTATGAGCCTGTACATAACCAAAGACTACAAAGTAGGAGGAATTAGTTCTACACCGATCCCCATCCAGAGGTAAAATATTCAGTCAGGTGGAAATTTTCATTCTTTGAACTCTCATTCGATTACACTATTAGGTGATGTGAAATTTGTCATTGCTCAGGAACATGAGGGATAGAATTCAACATTATGAAGATCCCATTTTATATGGAAATATTTGTGAACCTTATTCTCGTCCTCTTGAACCGCCATTGAACCTCATAAATAATTCTATCCGTGCAGCCTCAGCAACACCTAATCGAAATGACGTTGCTGGTCCGAAGAACATACAAATATTGGGCAGAATCCGAGAAGATACCAATATTCCTCGGAATCCGAAAAGATATTCAGTAGACTTGAACCAAGACTATGAGGACCCTATTTTTAATGAGACAGAAGAAAATACAACTCAACATATGAGCACTGCCATGTAATATTCTAATTACTAATTACATTTACTTGGCCAGTTCTATGTTTCTCTCATACAATATTCATTATAACGTAGTCCCTACTGTGCAGGCACGATGCAGAGTTCAGCAGGGATTTCCATAGTGATATGCATGTTAGTGATGGCATTGAATGCGATGATGGTAACAGTATAAAGGGTGATGATTCATTTGATGATGATGACTTTGTTGAGGACAGTGTGCGCGAAGGTGACTTTGGTAAGGAAGATGAGTGTGAAGCTGTACGCCCCCTCGTTGGTCTACAGAACATTGTGGGCGACCCGTTGTGTAATACGTATATAAGGGAGCGGTTGGAAGTAGATGAGATGGTTGTAGATGAATTAAATGAGGGACGTATAGGACTTGAGGAGATGAAGGTGGAGGGAATCTTCCCGAATTTGAAAGTTTTTAAGAACAAAGTCAAAGAGTACACAATTGAACGGAAGTTTGTATTCGTCCCAGTAGATTCAAAGCCTACAAAGTATGCTGTTAGATGCAAGGATAAAAGTTGCCCCTTCAGAATCAGTGGGAGAAATTATTTGGATCCTGTTATGGTAAAAAGGTTTGTGCCAGAGCATACATGCTCACGTACTTTGAGGGGTAATGACCATCTCCTTGTCACAACAGATTGGGCAGCAGACACTTGCCTTGGGTTATTTTCCTGCCCAGGAGACGTGAGGTCTACTTTGATAAGAGCATACATCAAGGATAAGTGGGGTATAACCATAAGCTATGTGAAGGCTTTCAATGCGAAGGTCATTATACACGAAAAAATGTGTGGAAATGCCGAAGTGTCTTACCGCATCCTTCCTGCATATGCTGAAGAGATGGAGAGATGCAATCATGGCACCATTATGTGTGTATATCGAAGTCAGGAGCTATGGACGGGTGCGATGGAATGTATTAAAGCGAAGAACGCAAAAGCAGAGAAATGGATATCTGAGATTCCTAACGAAAAGTGGGCTAATGTATACTTTAAAGGGTCTAGGTGGAATATGTTGACAACTAATGCCGCGGAGTCCTTCAACAACGTATTAAAGGGCACACGGGAGTTACCGATCGCGGCTCTAGTCGATCACACTAGATGGAAAGTACAAGAGTACTTCCACCTTCGCCGCAAGGCTGCTTCTGAATGGAAAACGCATTTAACCCATAATGCAGAAAAATGGTTAGCCAGATCATGTCTGTATGGCAGTAAGTTTACACCCCGGCCGTGTAGTTGGAATGAATATGAAGTGATATCGTCAACTAATACGGATCGTGTGGACTTAGAGAAGAGAACGTGTACGTGTGGTCTTTTCCAAATTATGGGATTGCCGTGTGGGCATGCCATAGCAGCCATGGGAGTAAACAAGCCGGACAAATATAGGTACTGCCAGGATTGGTTTTTAGTTTTTGGCTTCAACTTATCAAACTACATATGACGACGTGATTCACCCTACTTTAGATCGCACACAATGGTCGGATCCATCCCATGTTTTAGAAGTAGTGTTGCCACCACGAGTAAGAAGACAGCCTGGACGACCCAAAAAAGTACGAATGGAAAGAGGGCTGTAATTTGGACAACATCACAACTGCAAATCATGTGGGGAACCTGGACACAACAAAAGAACGTGCAAAAATCCCCCCCTTGTAAATCGTCAGTTAAATATGACGCCCATCGGTCCATCCGCACCTATAGAAAATAGGCATGTCCCATTATTACTCACTCGATATGATTTCTCTATCAAACCCATCATTTTATTGATTGTTGCTAGTTTTTGTTGTAGGTCCGGTGTCTCATTCGCACCTCCTTTCTTTGCTTAGGGATGGAGTTGTTGGTTTGTTTGTACAAAGTGGCATTGATTTTGGGACACTTCATACTGCACATGATATTTACTCACACAGAATTTGTATAAATTAAACGTTATTATAGACTTATAGTATTACATTGGTTGTATAGCTGATTGTGACTGTTGTAAAAGTGATCATTAATGTATCATTGGTGTTGGAAATATCATTGGCTCGAAACACTACCGAAAAGTCAGTCGCCCCACATTGTTTGGATCATCCAAAGTGTTCATTTGATGGGCCGTCACATATATAGGGTGTGCTCAAATACGAGGGTCCATTGGATCATCGTAATCCTTCCATCTGTGGACGAACAAAGTGTACGTACGTTTACTCGAAAGTCCGAACCCAACGTCGGACTTCCGAATGAATTCCAGTAGAAGCGCAATTCCACTGGAGTTCCGTCGGAAGTCCGATACATTGCTCGAAATTCCGACTCAAAATTCCGAACAAAAGATCGAAGGTCCGACGGAACTCCAGTAGAAGCGCTATTCGACTGGACTTCCGTCGGAAGTCCGATAATGTTGTCGGAATTCCGAACCCAGCTTCGGACTTCTGAATGAAGTCCAGTAGAATCGCAATTCCACTGAACTTCCATCGGAAGTTCGAGACATTGTTCGAACTTCCGCCACGGAATTCTGAAATAATGTTCGGACTTCCGAATGAATTATAGTGGAATGGCAACCATACTGGAATTCATTCGGAAGTCCAGTGGAAATGCGCTTATGCTGGATCTCATTTGGAAGTCCGACGCTGGGTTCGGACTTCCGAGTCGGAAATCCAAAAAAAAGTCCGGACATCCGAAGGAGGTCCAGTAGACTTGCCATTCCACTGGGCTTCATTCAGAAATCCGAAAGGTTATTCGGATGTCCGTGTCAGACGTCTGAACACAGTGTCGGACTTCCGAGTGAAGACTAGTACAATAAAAAGCCCATTTCAGTGGACTTCATTCCGAAGTCTGAAACAAAGTTTCGGATTTTCGATCTAACACCAATTCAAATCCCAGTGTTTGGAAATGGGAATGGGGTTCGGAGGGGTGTATGGGGTCTTCATTACCATTGCTTGTGTTTGAAAGAGGGGGCTACCTTATACAAAATGAAACCTTTAAGAGGAGTTCGCCCTAATATCAAAACATTGTAGTGCCAATATCAGCGAAAATAATAAATTGCAGATTACATTTATAAATAGTGAGAGACCAATGGCGGAAAGAAAAATTAGCACCTACCTCTTGGCTTCATTGAACATAGGGACTGAAACAAAAAGTCCCAGCTGTGTCAGTTATGGGTTGAAAATAAAGATACAATCAACATTTAGAAGTTAAAACAAATAAAAAATTTCAGTGTGAACAATGAGTACTACTACTAAAAAATCATATGAGACAATCTGTTCTGTAACATCCACGACTTCTTCAACTTCCACTTCTTTGGCTTCATATTCTTCCTCTTCATCACTTGCTTCGCCATTTCATGCAACTGTCTCCAGTGCTTCTCCCATCTCTCCCATTCTTACTGCAACTTCTTCCGTTTCTCCCGATCCTGGTCACTCAGAAGCTTGCTATTGAAGAAGCAGATGTTGAAGCCATTCCTCACCCTAGCAGGTTGATTTCCGCCACCTACTTCTGGAACGAAGAGAGCAAGTATCGGATCAGCTGCCAAGCAATTGAAGTCTAATACATGTACAACCAACAACAATGTCTCCCAGGTAAGAATGTCAACAACTTATAGGGATACTGTCCCATAGACCCCATTCAACATTTTCGAAAGTAGCGAAGCTCGCATAGCCGTAATATCTTTCTGGGTGAAATCGAGGCTAGTGTCACGGGTAATGTATTTCATCTCTTTCAAAACGAACAGCCCACAGTCGTGGCTGCAAAACATGAAGAATATATGCAACAAGAAGAATTAATCGTTTAAGGAGGTTTCGTAAACTGAAGTAATTGCACGTAACGTACCTGTTACCTTGTATGGGCCGATCGACCACTACATCAATGGGGAATGCACTTATATCAATGTCTTTGACCCTTCTGAACCATTTAACAAGGTAATCGACCTACAAATAAAAAATTCCGTACGTTAGGGCAGTAGTCAGAAAAAATTAATTAATAATTGGCCTACGAATCAAGTTAAGAGTAATACTCACAAGGGGTTGCACCCTCCTAGAATCCGTGCGACTGTAAAGAGAATCGTAAAGAAGGAAGGTACGATGCCCCATATCCAACACTAGAAGAACCCAATGAACCATATCTATGTTAATTGGAATGAGTACTTTTCGTATGTCTTGAAGAGGGATGTTCTGTAGACGATTTATGAATCTGGAACATGCATCGGGACGTTCACATCTTTCGTCAAGAATAAGTTGCTGTAACCAGAAAAAGAAATGTTAGAATTGCCCGCAGCTTCAAAAACAAAAACCATTTCTTATAAGTGAATTTAATCTCACAGCTAGATGGGTAGTAAGGCAAATGCATGATTCCTTTTCTGTTGTTCGCAAACATTTGTCCCGCAAGTTCAAGTAATCCGTATATACATTAACAATCTACAGAACAGACCATACGTCAACGAGAAGGAATTTAAGAAGATATGTGTAGCGACGCATTATTCACTCTTTACGTTACTAACTGAACCATATAACATCTTACCGGAGATGATAACCACCATCTACGATCGGTTAGTATAAGCAAGTCTTCTTTACACATGTGGTACCCATCACTGTGAATGACTCTCTCACTGCAAATCCAGTAAAAAGTCACCTACCTTTATGGACCTTTGGTCATATAATTGTACTGAAACAACCTATCTATGAAATTAATCGGAGAAATTAGAATTCCAAAACAATGTAGGTTGTACAAAAATTTACCTAGGTTCTAGCGCTGCCAATGCATCCACCTTCATCGCTGCAGGCCCGGTGACATTGCGAAGAGCATAAATGCTTTTCCGGTTGCTTATGAGATACGGTGAACTGAGTGCTCTACTAGGTTGTAACTTCCTTCGACGTTGCTTCACATTTTTTTCAATGCTCCCAATCAATTTTTCATCTTCTTTCTTATTTGATTTCTTACTCTAACTGAGGTTCAAATCAGGACTGTCAAGCAAGATAACCATATTAGCTGCAGCATCCCTGACATCCCTAGTAATTAGGCTATCAATAGAGATATGTTCTATGCTATCATCAACTATGTGTTTCCCCATATCATCTACAAAAACTCCATCCCCTACTTCCCCCTTCGCAGTCACTATCTCGGCTTCCCCATCCATATTGTCGGCCTCTCGTTCCCTCTTTCTCGTTATCTTCGATGGGATATCATTCCCTGACTCCAAACCTTCCCTCTTTCTGGAATCTCTCCCGAACAAATGAGTTTTTATCTCCCTCATTTCACGTTCAACTTTGGTTATCCTCTCCAACAATGAACTCTTTGTAACAGATTTATCTACTTCGGACTTCTCATGTGCCCCACTTCCTCTCCTACTCCTCCTCCTTCTTTCCATCCCCTGCTCTGCTGTAGTTGGCGCCATTGAATCCCCCACTACAGGCACAATTGGACCCATGCCATCCCCCACTGACCTCTTTGTAACGGATTCATGTACCTTAGACTTCCCATGTTCCCCTCTTCCTCTCCTACTTCTCCTCCTTCGTTGCCTCCTCTGATATGTCACAATTGGCCTCATTGGATCCCTCAGTACAGGCAGAGTTGGACCCATGCAATCCCCCACTGCAACCACAATTGAACCGACTGAATCGTAAGGAATACTAGCATCGTCGTGTTGATCATCGACTCGAAGTAGAGATTCTTCCCTTGCCATAGCTTCGACCCTCCTAACCACCTGGAATACATTCCATATTATTAATTACAAATACGACTGTAAAAATAACACGAATTACATACAACGACCAACATGCATTATACTCTCACCTCTGAGGCTTTCACCGTCCCATGAAGAATACAGTTAATCAACTGTTGATGCTCCATCTTCTTCGTATTCATCTGAGCAGTCCACTTAAATAGACGCGGATACGCATGAGGAGAATTAGGTGCCCATAACGTGGTATGCTCAAATAGCCATACCTGATATCAAACTAGATTAGATTCGCATAAGATAGAAAGAAAAAAACTATATGCAATGAATGGAAAATTACCTGTAAAAGGATAGAGCAACCCAATATATGTCCCTTTCCACGGAGTGCAGCATGTGAATCTAATGATCTGACCAAGAACTCATCAACAGGATAAGCCCATGCAACATTTCCTACAGTCTGCAGATCAATATACATAAAGAGGCAAGAACATGCCTTGTGGTCCCTCTGCACAAACAAGACAGTGCTGTAGAATAACAATATCAAATGCTTCACAGTCGACTTCACGAAGGCTTCTTCGTCTGAATCCATATCGGCATGAATAATAACCTTGACCACCTCCTCAAAGGTGGCGGTTGGAGCCCCAAACCTCCAACCATCCACAGTATCCCTGCTACACCAATCTAATTGCGGTCTTTCCCCAATCATACTTAAACCTAATATTTTCGCTACATCACTAACTAGAAATGGGAGTACGATGCCGCCCAAACGAAATGCTTTCCGTTTGGGATCCCATTTATTTACCAATGTCATCAAAATCTTCTTCCGCAACTCCACATCTTCGAGGCCCTCATGCAGAATCAAATCTGTAAATGGGGTCTCCTTTATGAAATCCCTATGCACATCCCGTAACCGAATATTTTGTAGGGACTCGTGAAACCGTGACGGACAGCATCTAGATAAGACATATTTCGCCTGCAAAAAATGGCACTATTAAACAGTTGACGTAGAAACACAAGGAGATGCAGACGGAAAATAGAACAGTTACTCACCATGACGAAGATGGAAATAATTGATGGGAAAGATCAACAATTTTCTTAACTTCGTTTGTATTTGTCGAAACCAGTAACAATCACTTCAAACACAATATTAGTCTATTCAAACACAGTATTACTCAATTGAAACAACAAGGATAGAGAAACCATATGTAATCACTTGAAACAACACAGGGCTCCCCAAGTAACTTCAAACAACCATACGTAAAGATCATCAACACCAAATATGACAACCGTAGCTAATCCCTTCAAATATAAACAATCAAACATCGCTTCAAACAACATACGGCTCCCCAACTAATACCAACCATAACAAACCGTACGAGACTCAAGCTAAACCATTCAAACTTAAACCACCAAAAATCACTTAAAACAACCATAGCTATATAGATACTTGAATCAAATTCATAACAACTATCAGCATGCAAGCAAGACACAGAAATAGAACCATACTAACATTTCATCCATCCATCCATCCATAATAACATATGAAACCCGTATATAACATAACATCCATCAATCCATAAATCAACCACAACAACCATTATAATATACGATCCATATACATGCCAAAAACAGTAAAGAAAGAAAAAATTGCACAGCAACGGTCTAATGATCTGGGGGCAACAGACGGCGGACCAAGTTGGTGAGTGAAGAAACCTGCTCCGTGACTGAGGTGACCGCTGTGCCGTACTCCTGGCGGAGGGAGGTCACTGCTGTGGCGTAGTCCTGCCGGAGGGTGGAGACCTTGGTGTGTAGCCCAGTCAAAGCTTGATGAGTCGCCAATTGGTCCTGATGATGGGATTCTAGAAGCTGATGAACCGCGGTGAACTGCCCGTCAAGGTACTGACGATGTGCATGAAGCTCCTGCGCAACAAACTCCTGTGATGCAAAACGCTGACCCGGCTGACGAGGAGGAGGAGCAGGGCCCTGTATATCAAGCCGCATGGCCTTTATAGTTTTAGCATTGAACATAGTAGAGGGACTAAGCGTTCTTCACCACCTCGTATCAACTTCTCATGGTTGAAGACATGCGTGAGAAGCATCCCGAATGGTAGACTAGCCAAGGCCTTCGTCCTCGTGTCCTCCATGAACCTAAGGAGGATATAGCCAAGGTGAAGGGGTGTGCGGCGAAGAAGTCGGTGCATAATAAAAGCCTCAAAAGGCCGGACCATGTCAGCATTGCCTCCGCGAGGTGTGATATTGCTCGTCAAAATCTTGTGTAGGACTTTGCAGATAGGCCTGAGGGAATTGTACGATACTTAGGTTGACCCGTCAGTAGGTGGGCCTTCGCAATCAAGCTCCCCATAGGCGGCGACCGGATCATGTATACAGGCACTAATGTCATCCATATTACCGGGCCAAAAGTAGATTTTGTCGCCTGTGGTGGGAAGAGAGACAACTTCACAAAACTTTTCAAGTGTCATATGGATGGTTTTATTGTTTACTCTGGATTGGAACACCTTCAAATCTCTGTCGAATCTGTAATTGGCATAGAATTGCTTCACGAGAGTCGGGTACGAGTCACAGTGAATTTCGAGAAAATTGACCCATCCAAAGGCCAGAAATAAGGGTTTCACATTAAAAACTTCGACATCTTGAAAAATGACTTTCCTACCTCGGAGTATGCCCTTCGTTTCTATACGACTGAGGGACCCAATCTCTACATCTTCATCCTCATTGCCCATATCCGCGTCAGAGGCAGGAGGACTAGGGGAGGGCTCACGGATAGCCTTCCCACGCCGTTTGCGGGTGGAAGACCCTTCATCTACATTCACATTCTTCTTTCTTTGCTTCGCGCGCTGCATGACTATAGGGGTTTTGGCTTAGGTGCTTAGTGGGGTTCACAAAGTAAAAAGGGAGCCGCTTCCGGTCCTTATCTGCAGAAAGCAGGAGAATAAACTTGGAGGGGAAGATACTTTAAGTAGAAGATAGTTCAAAAGTTGAAAATAAAGATACTTCGAAGAAAACCATGTTTCAGATAGTTCGTACGATACCCAATATTTAGAGAATTCGAACCAGTTCAAACCAAACTTAGGATAGAGGAACTACGGAACCACATATTAGAAAGTTCACAAATACGATAATTGGAACCACATATTAGAAAGTTCAAACCACAATAACTGGATAAAGGAACTACGGAACCACAAATTACACAGTTTGAACCAGTATTACTGGATACAGGGTCCATGGAATACTGGTTCAAACTTGGGCAGAATATGTGGTTTCATGGATCCAACTTTCATGGAATAACGACTCTAACTTTGAAACCCCTAATTGAAACCCTTCAAACACATTCAAAACATTGCAACCATTGAAAAGCATTGAAAACCATGGAAACCCCAAATGAAACCCTTCAAACCATTGAAAACCTATATGCAACCATTGAAACCCTAAATGAAACCAGCCAAACCATTGAAACCATAAATGCAACCCTAAACCATTGAAACCCTTTGAAACCAAAAATTTAACTATTGAAACCCTTTGGAACCAAAAATGGTTCCAACTATATACAAAAAAGAAACCAAAGATGAACCCATTGAAATATGCCGAAATAGAGGATCCTTGTTACGTGCAGAATCTGTACCAGTTATTTACTTATTTTCTTTTCTGTTAAGTGTATGTAGGGTCAGTCCCATGTATGTAATGGAGTTGGTTTTCAGTCATTCTGGTGTCAGTTATGGAGTCCTGTTACTAGTACGTGGAGTCAGTTGTGGTAGTTGTCATTTGGAGAATTGTATTGTACTTAAACTCTTTTGTCATGAATGAAAGGCAGACAACTTTCTTCTCCTAAAAAGTATACTCTTTCCTGCAGGTTGGCTCCCTCGAAGTAGCCATATTTCAGGATAGGAAAATCCAACAGAAACAACGTAAGAGATTTGGTATCAGAGCTAAACGGTTCTGGTATGGCGGACGGAACCCGCTTAACAAAATTGGATGACCCACTCACAGAATTGAAGGAGACCACCATGAAAATACAGGGGGACTCTACAGCTTCAACTGATGAATGATTTCTCTCGAAGATTTTCCACACTAGACTCCAAGTACGAACAGCTTACATGAGAGCCTTTTCAAGATAGAGCGGAGGATTGAAACCGCCAATCCGTGAATAGGCAACCCACGAGTTCACCAACTGATGGGAGTGGGGGGATCGAAACGCGGTCTACCAGGTTGGACTTTCCTCGGTTCGAAGGCGCGGATCCATCAGGGTGGGTTTATCATGCGGAACAGTTCTTTCGTTATAATCAAACACCCCCCAATCAAAAGTTGCAACTGCCTTCTTTCCATTTACAAGGAAAGGGGTTACAATGGTTCCGATGGATGGAAAAAAACGGAGGTCTTACAGATTGGGACTCTTTCTCCAAAGCTCTTGAGGTTCGATTTGGGCCGACTGAGTATGAAGATCCTACAACAGCGCTTGCTAAATTGCTTCAGACGACAACCGTATCTGAGTACGAAACAGAATTTGAAGCGCTCGCGAACAGTACCGAAAGTTTGAATGAGTCATTTATGATAAGTTGCTTCATTGGTGGCCTTAAGGATGAAATTCGCTTCGACGTCCAGATATTTCGACCACTCTCCCTCTCAGCTGCCTTTGGATTGGCTCGATTACAAGAAGAAAAGATGATAGCCCGTCGCCAGCGAGGCCAAATTGAAGAAAGCAGAGCCTCTTTCTCAACCGGTGCATTGCTCCCTAAACCTTATAGACCACAAATTAAACGGCTTACCGAAGCTGAGCTGAAGGATCGACGTGATCGGGGACTTTGCTATAATTGTGATTAGAAAAACTGACCTGGAGGAACCTTTACTGGAGGAAGTGGAAGGAGATGCCAATTTCGAACCCATTGATGCAGCAAATGTTGAAGGAGATCCCACCGCCGAAATTTCACTACATGCCATTGCGGGTGCACCAACGCCTCAAACTATGAGACTGAAGGGTGTTATTGGTCAACATCAAATGCTGGTTTTGATTGACTCCAGCAGTAAACATAACTTTCTTCATCCGAGTATTGCTCGTAAGGTGGGACTACCAATTAGTTTGGGTGGCCACTTCAGGGTGACGGTGGCAAATGGAGAAAAGCTTGCAAGTGAAGGCTGTTGTTTGGGAGTTACTATAATAATACAAGGTTTTCCCATAACCACTGATTTTTATTTATTACAATTACGAGGTTGTGATGTGGTTCTTGGAGCCCATTGGTTGACGACCCTTGGCCCAATCTTGTGGGATTTTGCTAATCTCTCTATGCAATTTACAATTGATGTGAATACTCACCAATTTAAGGGTGAGGTGACAAAAAGAGGTAACTGTCACTAGTGGGGATGCAATCAAGACGGCTTCTAAAACTGAAACAAGGGAGTACTTCTCAAATTACTTAGTGTGGAGGGGACTCTGCCGCAACTAAATCCCAACTCATATCTCAACACATTGCTGGCTGAATTCCAAGATGTCTTTCGAGAACCAAAAGAACTACCACCTCAACGCCAAATGACCACATATTTCCTTTGCTTAATGGAACTCAGGCAATCAGTGTTAGGCCATATAGATACCCTCACTGTCAGAAATCAGAAATTGAGAAGTTAGTAAGAGAGATGATACAGCATGGTATAGTTCGACCAAGCGAAAGCCCCTTTTCCTCACCTGTCTTGCTAGTGAGAAAAAGTGACGGAAGCTAGCGTATGTGCGTGGGTTGTCGTTCTCTCAATCAGGCTACTGTCAAAGACAAGTTCCCAATCCCTGTAGTCGAAGAATTGTTGGATGAGTTGCATGGTGCCACAATCTTCTCCAACCTTGACCTTCGTTCAGCCTACCATCAGATTCGAGTGCATCCGAACGACATTTCTAAGACAGCCTTCAGGACTCATGAAGGCCACTACGACTTCCTTGTAATGCCCTTTCGGCTCACCAATGCACCATCAACTTTTCAAGGTTTGATGAACGAGGTTTTCAAACCCTACCTACGCAAGATTATTCTTGTTTTCTTTGACGACATACTTGTGTAAAGCCAATCATGGGATGTACACCTTTTACATCTTCGTACGACCTTGGAGTTATTAAGATCTCACAAGCTCTATGCAAAGGAGTCTAAATGTAGGTTCCGTTGTCACAAAGTGGAGTACCTTGGTCATGTAATATCAACAGAAGGAGTACCTGCCGACCCAAACAAGATTTCTTGCATACTTAGTTGGCCTTTACCTACTTCAACTAAAGCATTACGCGGGTTTTTGGGGTTAAGTGGGTATTATCGGAAATTTATAAGGGATTATGGTAAAATCGCAGCACCTTTGACGGCTATGCTAAAGAAGGATTCTTTCAAATGGTCCGATGTAGCAAGGGAAGCTTTTCAAGACCTAAAAAAGGCAATGGCTGAACCCCCAGTGTTGGCTCTATCCAACTTCTCCAAGCCTTTTCCCCATTGAGTCTGATGCTTCAAGAAAAGGGGTCGGTGGTGTCCTCATGCAAGAAGGGAGGCGGCCTTCTTCAGTCAACCTAGTATTTTCTTTTCATGTCTCTTTCCTCAAGAAGAAGTTGGGAGAGAGCATTCCAACCCAGACCTCGCTGCCACCAGTTACTGATGAGGGATTAATCCAACCTCAACCTGAAATCATCTTAGATCGTCGAGTTCTGAAGCGTGGGAATCGAACCATGACTGAAGTGCTAGTGAAATGGCAAGGAGCTGAAGTTGAAGATGCAACCTGGGAGTGCTACCATGATCTATTGAAGAGGTTTCCAGATTCAAACCTTCAGGACAAGGTTGCTTGAAGTGGAGGGGAGTGTTACGTATACAATCTGTAGCAGTTATTTAGTTATTTTCTTTTCTGTTATGTGTGTCTAGGGTCAGTCCCATGTATGTAATGGAGTTGGTTTTGACTCATTGTGGTGTCAGTTATGGAGTCCTGCTACTAGTACGTGGAGTCAGTTTTGGTAGTTGTCATTTGGAGAATTGAATTGTACTTAAACTCTTTTCTCATGAATGAAAGACATACAACTTTCTTCTCCTAAAAATTATACTCTTTCCTGGAGGTTGGCTCCCTCGAAGTACCCATTTTTCACCATAGGAAAATCCAAGATAAAGAACGTAACAATCCTTCAAACCACAAATATGAGGGTTCAAACCAGAAGTTACATAGTTAGAACCACAATTGAACCAAAATTGACAATTGAGATAAATATTTCCACAGAAGGAACAATAGGAACCACTATTTTCAGACTTCGAACCACTTCAAACACAGTATTAGACAGTTGGAATCAAAATCACTACTTACAAGGATCCTTGGAACCATACTTACTGGTTTCAACGGTTCTAAAGTATGAAAAATCTCAAAAATAATGGTTCTGCCTCTTTCCCTTCTGTCAAAAGAGTGCAACAGAAAATTGATAACGGTCCTTCTGCCAACGAAATCAAATGAGACAATTTGAAAACATAAATAAAACCCTTGCCCACCAAAATGAAACCCTTAAAAATCTAAAAATCTTGAACGAAATCCTAACAGACCACAATTACACCTTTCATAACAAATGGAAACCTTTAGAACCCTAAATGAAACCCTTTAAAACATAGAAACCCTAAATTAAATCCTTCTAAACCATAGTCAAATACATGGAAACTAAGAAATTTTTTGCTTTCTACAATATATTTCTTTCATTCCATCCAAACCCTAAAAAAATGAAAATCAACAACATCAAACCCTTTCCAAACCATTTCAAACCATTGATAATCTAGAAATCAACTCAAACCCTTTCAAACCCTAACAGAGGAACTAATTATAGCTTTATACAATTTCAATAATGGTTCCAACTATTTCATATCCAACCCCCCAACAACAAAACCCAAAAAATGAATCCTAGATTAAATGGTTTAAAAATAACCTTGGGAGAGTTCAAGTAGTGGGATTAAATGGTTTAAAAATTACCTTAGGAGAGTTGAAGTAGTGGTTTCCGCAAGATGAGCTACACTTTCCGGCGAGGAGTGAATCTTTCCGATGCCGACTGAAGCTTTCCGGCAACAATAGTCACCGTCGGTGAGGTAAAATGGGGAGGAAGAGGGACCGAAGCTTTCCGGCGAGGACCGAACCTTTCCGACGCCGACCGAAGCTTTCCGGCAAGAATAGTCACCGTCGGCGAGGTAAAAGGGTGAGAACGAGTGAAAAACACGAGTGAAGGAGTGAAAAAACAGAGAAAATGGGGAGAAGGGTAAAAACGATGGAGGGTATTTTTGTCATTTTACATACCCAAACGTACCTGCCAGCCCTTTTCTCCATATTTTCAAAACCCCACCCTTTATTCACAATTTCGAATAAACTTTGCATTTTTTTCATCATTTGCCCTTAAAAAAATCAGCCCATTCACTTTTCTGGTCGCACTTGTGGCCAAGAGGTGAAATCCAATCTCCTTCATGCCCCTTAACTTAAACTTTCCAAAATCCATTCACATTCCTTCTATAATTTTTTATATTTATTAGGGAACCAAGGTCGTGGGGCCCATTTTGTAGATCATCTGCTCACCAATTATATCAACAGACCCAATCACATGGCATGCTTTGGACCCAAAAATTGAAGGATTGAAAAAAGAAAAAAGAAAAAAAAAACCACACACACACACACGTAATTTGGAGAAACAAATAATTTCAAATGAATGAATGCTTTTGATTCATATAAATAAACTCATCCTCGTGCAAATATTCTTAAGAAGCAATAAATTCTTGGTGATGAAGCAACGAAGATGTCTGGGAATAAGCATCCACCAACTTTGTACTAGAACCCACAGTAAGATGGATGATAGATGATGATAAAAAGCTTAACACCTCTTATTCTTATTACTTCTTAAGTAAAAAATAAACAAAATAAGTTCTTATTGAAAACCCCAATTATTGCATCCGTTCTCTCCTACCCTAGGTACAAGGGGCCACATATGAACTATTCACATGGTGTGATTCACCTTAGGTTAGTCATAGGCTCATAGCTCAAATATCTTTTACCTTTCAATAAATATTTCGGTCATTGAATTTGGGCTGTTAAATGCTTATATGTTGTACCATTTTATTTATGGTGTTTGTCTGTTTGACAGGATAGTTGTATCACCCGATCTTAACAAATTATAGGCATGGAACCATCAAAGGTGAGTCCCAAAACATTTAACAATTTAGATAAATCACGATTGGCCCATTTGTACAATAGACACTAGGAAGTATGATAGCACAATGCATCTAGGTGTGCATCTGACCATTCCTCCACACACAGTAAGTATACATATTAATAATATTACTACAGAGAGAAGTTCCTATTATTGGGGATGTTTTTCACAGGTATAGCAAGCCAGGGTTTATTTTATACTTGGATAGGCCTGCTATCCTCGGTTCACAGCAAGAATAGCAGCAATGGGTACGATTCACTATAAATGCAGGGTAACCAGTCCCAGGAATAGCGTATCCAACATGGTGAACAGCCATGATGCATTAGTCATTGGGCCACATGTCAGCTATTATTATTATATCATAAACCATGGGAATGTGGTTGGTCCTATTTTTCACTGTCGGGAATGAAGTGAGCAGAACATACTACTGGCTCACAAGTTTTTGGAGAATCAACCAAGCCAAGAATAGTAAAAGTAGGTTCTTCGAACAAGTAATGAGAATCTATTATTGTTGGAAACCACGCCAATGTGATTCATTCCAGGCGGGGGAACGATATAAATAAATCAAAGGAAACATTGCCAAATGGGGGACATGAAAATAAGAGAATTGCCAACAGGAGACGCACTTTTGAAAAATTGTTAGAGAGGGACGAAATGGGGGTTGTCAAGTCTCTAAAAGGGGGTTATCAACCCTCTAAATGGGGTTATCAAACTCTCAAAAGGGGGTTATCAACCCTCTTTAACAATTTTTCAAAAATGTGCCCCCCGCCCTGGCAATTCTCTTATTTTGATGTCCACCATTGGCAATTCTTCCTAAATCAAAAGCAGAATGATGGCAATTACAAGAAAAAAAAAATATGAAGAGACAGAAAAATGAAAGAGAAACATGCAAAAATAAGCAATTCTAGAATTATAAGCTTATGACAGTGGACTGATTGAAACATGGACCAACTGTATGTTGAAGGGATATTACAAATTGAATCGTTCAGTTTAAAAAAAAACATTATCTATCCACACAATCTATCGCAAAAGATGACATTTGGCACCAAAATTCAACCCGTCCATGAAAATGAAAATAACCATGCAAGGGAAAGACAAAATACCCGAAAACAGTCAGTACTCCCATTTTTTCATCTCCATACCTTCGGGAGGGCTTCCCTCAACCTTCTTCGAACCTACATCTTTCCAATTCGTTGATAGCACTGTGCCATTTGACTCCACCTACACATAAAATTCAAGAAATTGAATTAAAAACGCAGACAAATAAATGAACATCATAAAGAAAAACAAATGAAAAAGAGGCAGCTAACAAGAAAGCCTAGAAAAAAGAGACTGCAAGAACACAACTATCACAAAACAGAAAATTAGGTTAGAGTAACAGAATAGGATCCTAGAAAACTGAAGGATGTCAGTGGCATAGAGATGAGTTCCAACCCAATTATGGGAGTTGATATGCAACCTAACCCAATGAAATTTAGTAAAGCTCCACGCCATTATTTCAATATTATAGAAAACGAAGAAAGCTCTTTCTCACACATTACTACAAGAAAATGTCTCTTTTTCTGATATTTTCAAAATTCAACTATTTTAGACCTGCTGGTTGATGAAACAGCCCACCAACCCCAACCAAGGTTAGGCTATCCAAGCTACAGACAGCCACATAGGTCAGTGGATAGAAAGAAAACATCCATAGAAATGTCACTCTTGGTATCGCAGTCATCAACCAAATAAGTAGGGTGGTGTCAGGAATTACAAAAGATTTTCTCATAGCCCGCCTTGTGTCCTCATCTGCATCTTGGTAAATGTCACGGAATAGTTTGTTTACAGCTGCATCACCGTCTAGCTTCTCTTCTTTCTCCTAAAAGATGACAACAGAAGTTACATCTCAATTGGAAAATAAGACAAGTATCTTATGTGTAGAGTGCAGCTTGTCAGCCATATCTCATATAAAAACTATACACCAAAGGAGATATAAAAGTCTACATTAAAGTCACTGACAAACCTCCATCTTGACTTGTGCTTCCAGCTTATCCCAATCAACCGCTCTTGATTTTGAAGATGGATACGTGGGTCTCTGGGATTGAAGACCTGCGAGTTTAACAGCAGAAAATGGAGAGGCATCAACGCCTACCAACTAGTTGAAAATAAGTATGGGGAAGAGCTGGAGAATTTTCACTTCAAAACTCAGCATAGATAGTTCTGAATTGATTTCATTACATTCAAGACTTCAGATTGTTAACTAACCAACTTCTCCAAAAGCTTAAGCTGTTGGAGAAAGGCGTTATTTATCTTTTATACTTTAACACTCCCCCGCACGTGTGGCCCACTTGGCAAACACGTGGCACATGTGGTCCCACTTTGGGCCGACCATCGCATGTGGATATTTGCTATCCGGGAGGTTTGAACTCGAGACCTTTGGCTCTGATACCATGTTAACTAACCAACTTCCCCACTAGCTTGTTAACTAACCAACTTCTCCAATCGTTTAAGATGTTGGAGAAAGGCGTTATTTATCTTTTATACTTTAACACTCCCCCGCACGTGTGGCCCACTCGGCAAACACGTGGCACATGTGGTCCCACTTTGGGCCGACCATCACATGTGGATTTTTGCTATCTGGGAGGTTTGAACTCGAGACCTTTGGCTCTGATACCATGTTAACTAACTAACTTCTCCAAAAGCTTAAGCTATTGGAGAAAGGCGTTATTTATCTTTTATACTTTAACACTCCCCCGCACGTGTGGCCCACTCGGCAAACACGTGGCACATGTGGTCCCACTTTGGGCCGACCATCGCATGTGGATTTTTGCTATCCGAGAGGTTTGAACTCGAGACCTTTGGCTCTGATACCATGTTAACTAACCAACTTCTCCAATAGCTTAAGCTGTTGGAGAAAGGCGTTATTTATCTTTTATACTTTAACACAGATCAAGGTGAAGAAAAAGGTCAAATAACGGAGGTTTGACGGGTCAAAAACAAATAATTGGAAAAATGAATACGAAAGGAATCTTGAATCACTTTAACGGAGATTACTGTTTCATTTCAATTTTCTTAATCATATGTGAGTCTGTGAACATACGCCTTCGTATACACACATGTTTCATTTCAATTTTCTTATCAAGTGAGTGGGTAGCTTGAGGGCTTTTGTAAAAGCCAAAATAATTACAATGAGAAAATACATTAGATTTTTTTCATTTGCAATTTTTCCTTGATTGTCTCTTACTATTCTTTGCAATTTCTCTTTTCAATAAAACGTAGTAGAGCAGATGAAAGAAAACTTCTCATGAGAGAACAATTAATAAGCTACAACAAATAAACAAACTAAATAGTATCGCATCATATTCCGAAATACGGATATTCCCGAAATTCGGCCGAAATGGTCGGAACGACAAAAAATGGAAAGATGTTATGATTTGCATTTCATTTCCTTTCATTCACCTAGAGAATGATATTTGGTAGGTGGCATCATTGAACTACACAACAAAGTAACAATATCTCATGCATGGGATGTCAGATCGGCATGAGATCAATAATAGCTTGTAACTCTATGTGGTATTGACATTGAGTAGGGGTCCTTGGAGGCGTGACGGGTCATTGTACTCTGTTATTGACTTTACTATTCCAGACATGTCACTAGGTGTTCAACGTGACTAAGCCATTATAGATGAGTTTCTTACTCATGTGATATATTCTAAGTATGCATATATGCTTATTCTTACATTTCCAAAGTTTCATCTTAAAATTTTATCATTTACATATGTTTCCATGATTTTACAAGATTCTACTGAAATTTTGGTTTCGGTCATCAACGAAACAGAAATATTTCAGTTTTGGAAAGAAATTTCGGCCGAAATCTTGTAAAATCATCACGGTCGAAATCCAGGTAAGATTTTTCACCCTTGGTTTTTATTTTATTTTTTGTCATATTTTAGAAATCTCTTAAAGGAATCTCTTTGCTCCTCTTTTAAGTGAGTGGAGTTGATTTTTGTCAAGGTTTATGTCGAAATACCGACATTTCAATCGAAACTTTGCTTTTTTTATCTGAAAGGTTGCATGTTTAGCATATTTTGGGCAAAATCCTAAAATTTCGAGTGAAATCTGATACTTTTATGAGATCGAATGGATTTCGTTTCGATAGTAGCCGAAATCGAAATATTTTGGCTGAAACAAAATGTTTCAGCCGAAATTTAAAACCATGGATGTTACTACTGTTGAGTACCTCGCCAGCTCCAGTGCTGCTAGCGCACGTGCACGTGTGGATGTTAAAATCTTCACAAAAATTTATCGGATGCAAATAACCCCCATTTGAGTCACAAATAAATAATCTAATCTTGTTTTTTTGTCTCTACAAATGTTTTCTTTAATGACAAAAATGCCACCGTAGCATGTAACGTGAAGGGAAACAACATGATTTCTTTCTTTCTTTTTTTAATGGTGGACATGATTTCTTCCTTTGACTTAAGATCATTCAAGAACTTCAAGGGGAAGGTCACTTTGGGAGAGCTAAGACTACAACTTTGCTCCAAAGATTACCTTTGGCAATCTTTGCGTAACTGTTTCAATTCATCAATCGATGTCATGTGTGCCACTATTTTTTGCCATCTCTACACAAAATACCTCTATCAGAAGCTCCTTAGATAGATGTGAGTATGCAATTTGTCATGTGCCTTCCAAAAACTATGTACGGATTTTGTATTTGTTGTAGTGGATCGATTTTCAGGGATGACGTAAATTGTAGCTTGCCACAAGAGATTGTTCGCTTAGTTGGAGTGTAAGCGAACAATCTCTAAGGAGTGTTAAGTTCATGTAAACAAACAATCTCATGGCAATCTCATGGAACTTAACACTCCATGTGAGAGAACAATCCCATGATTATTACCATATTTCGTCTTTGAACTCAGTCATCACAATTTCTAACTAAGACTTCAGATGCAAGAGCGTCATGACGATAAAAATGGTTGATGTGGATGTGTCCTCCAAAAGTAAAAAACTTTCTAGAGAATTGAACAATTGCACAAACTAAACAATAGATCTTCAATGCTCGAGGCAGATAAAATGATAACAGATGTGATCAAAATTTCATTAAAGTAGGGTATAACCCAAAACTCCATAGGCTCATAACTATACTTTTACCTCTTGAACAGTACGTCAAAACTTCATATATAAAAATCCTATATTAATCCTAACCATCTGTATGTGTTTAATTTTATCCCTTAGATCAACCTAAATAGCATAATTTCTATTTTAGAATAGCAAAAAAAAAAAAACAGAAAGTGTTCTACATGTTTTTTTTTTCAGTGGCAAAAGCGTTCTACATGTTCTTGCAACCTATTAAAATTTACCCAAGATTTAGATGAATATCATTCAAACATTAATAGTTTACCACATTCTCATCAATAACCATGAAATAGATATTAACTTAGAATATAGAAATCAATTAATGTTTTAACAACTTACAATCTGAATAGAGTTTTCTTTATATCGCACATTATATTGAAATATCAAAGATAGTAGAACTTCATTAAATATATATTTTTGACCAGTGTACTTCATTAAATATTTTGAGTACTAGAACCTAACCGACAAATACATTTAGCCGCATAAGGTACATAATATTCAATTTATGGAACACGCATCATGTATAATAAAATCAACAATCAATTCTAGAAATGAAAAAGGTCATATATAACAGCATGGTATGCCCATATGGAAAAGTTCAAGCGTCCAAGCACAACTAGCACACACAGAAGTACCAAATGCTACTAACATAAGGTACATAATAGTCAATTTATGGAACACGCATCATGTATAATAAAATCAACAATCAATTCTAGAAATGAAAAGGGCATATATAACAGCATGGTACGCCCAAATGGAAAAGTTCTAGCATCCAAGCACAACTAGCATGCACAGAAGTACCAAATGCTACTAACAAGCAAAGCCAGCATTATACATTCAGCAAGCATCAAGAACTACCTGAAGTTACATTTATCTTCTGAGGAACTGTATGATCCTTACTAAATTCCAAAGAAGGCCAATTAATAGCTTCAGCTTTTGAGAGACAGATCTCAATTTTGGTAGATAACAATTCATATCTGCATTTTTCGGGGATTATCTGTTTTATCACAAATCCATCAAAAAAGGCATACAAATTAGCCAACAAAAGCATAAACAAAATAAGTGATGGGTAAGAGAAAACTCACTAATCCTGTCTGCAAAAATTGGAGGAGCTTGTGCAAAGATTTGAAGAGCTTAAAAATAACATGTTTACTTTATAATGTATCAGTGCAGACAAGGTCAGATGATTTACTCTAAAAACGGCCAGAAAAGATAGGTAAATGACTATTAATAATACCATTAAAAATACAAGGAAATGGGGCATTCCTATGGATGCCAATTTTCATGGGAAAGTTTCATATTTTTAATGCCCTGGAAAAAAATTTATCATTAAAAAAAATACAATTAAAAATCTACATGGGTTAATTCTTTCTTGATAACAAAACAAAGAAATATAGTGCTCCAATATTTATAGGTAGGAGGCTTTAGTACATAACGATGGCGACATTTATTCGTAGATAAAAGACATCCGGGTCAAAAACATTACCTTCCCAAACAGACGTGGTTGAAAATGATATACATCTTCACCAGGGATATTGATGGAAACACTTAGCTGAAAAGCAAGAACATAATAGATGCTTTACAATCTTAAGCCCATTATTTTTTTTCCAAAATAACTTGGTCCCAAGCATTAAAAAGGGATTCGCTAGGGACCATCGCAGAAGGCATTTCGCGGCCCGGTTGTTGCATGAGAGAGCAGCCACATAGGCTCACTTTTCAGCAGATTTTGTCTTACTCATTTAATTCATCTGAGGTGGTTGCAATCTCATGCAACAGCCGGCCCGCGAAATGCTTTTTGTGATGGTCCCTAGCAAATCCCTTAAAAAATGTGTAAAATTAATGATACAAATTGTGCAAATGAGAAACATACTATCTGTTCACCAAATTCAATCGCCACATTTTTTGCAGGTACAGCCTTTGCAAAAATGGTTACCACTACTTCAGTTGGCTTCTGGTAATATGCATGCCTGCATCACAGGTTCTTTTGTCAATATAACAGAGATGCCAATACAAGTCATACATACTGGCAAGTATAAAGACACTTATCTACCATTCAAACATTTTTATTGATATTTACTATTTTAAGTTTAATAGAAGCCAGCCTAGGGCAAAAACATCCCACAAGTCCAAAGCCAACATGACTACCCAAATAGGCAAGCCAAATCCAAAACATTTAAATAGTACAAATCACTGATTAGCAAGAGAATCTCCCATCACATACGCCTTCTCATCAATATTGGTAATTGGAAAATTGATCAACTAAGAGAATGGGCGAGGTGCTCAACACTAGCATGAGGTGAGGCGTAACGTAGCCATCACGTTTTAAATTTTCATATTAAAAAATCTATAAAACTAAAGAGAACATAAAAGTATTAAGAAAAATATAAAAGTCTAATGAGGCAAGGCATACGCCTCAAGGGCCAAGGCAGAAACATCGTGATTTATTTTCTAAAATCTGAAAAAGGAAATATAAAGAGAACAATTAAAAAAAGAGAGAAACAGAAAAAAATAGTATATGTTCTAGGAAGAGAATGTGCTTCTTTTCAAACATAAATCATCATTCATCTAAGAAAAAAGAAAATAAACCCGAAGCATCTAAAAAGATAATACAATCTAGAAATTCAATCGTTTCATTCCACAATGTGTTTCAGGGAAGTGATGTGTTAGGCCCTTCACATCAAGGTTTTAAATTTCGGCCGAAATCTGAAATTTAGGTCGAAATTTCAGGAAATTGAATTTAAAAAAAAAAAATAGTATTATTCCGAAATATCGGTAATTTCGGCCAAAATTTTGGATATTACCGGATTTCGGCCAAGGCCGAAATTGGGACCGAAACCGAAATTTAAAACCATGCTTCACACCACCAGCATCCCTCTGCTTACATTCAATGAATGTCACAACAAAATCCTTTCCTCCATATAATACACTCCAAACTACTCTAAAACAACTCAATTATGAACAGATTAAATCTTGAATCTACTTCTGATATCCAATCTGATCGTAATATCATAATAATAGGTAGAAATTGGATCCCTAAGTCAAAATCACACAAAACAAATGGGAAAAGGGAATAGAACTTAGTAGAAGAGAAGGTAGAAAGGAAAAAAGTAAGAAAATACGATTTTCTTCTCACCGATGCAATAAGTGCTCAGCCACCACAAACCCCACATCCAAAAGGTAGATATTGAATAGAGAAATCGTCCCAACATAGCGGATTTCGATTCATTTGAGAAATGATGTGCCCCAAAACTACATTCAGTTTGCGAGGGTCTTAAAGACGGCCGAGTCTGGACTGGTTGTGATTATAGATCACACTAGAAAACATTGGAAGCACCTAGGAATTGTTAATTAGTTCTAATAGTCCCATATCAGTCCAAAGTCCAAACTGCCCTAAGCTGTAAGGTCTTGTTAGAAAATCCTTGAAAACAAGGAAAATAATTAGGTTTTTGTGTTAAAATATTAGAAAATAATAAATAATATTGAGAAAGTATTAAAAATCAAAATGGACAAGGAAATTATATAAATAACACAATTATAATAGGGAAATGATAAATGCGCCCCTTTTCATTACTTGGGACACCCAGCTATAGTGTATCTATGACTACAAAGGTGCTGATGTAAATCACATTTGAAGGAATGAAGTGACCTGATTGCCACGTACAATGCAGCTAGGTGTCCCAAGTGATGAAAAGGGGCGCATTTATCATTTCCCTTATAATATTATAACTTATTTTATACTTTCATTTAAAATAAAATATTAAACTTTCAAAAATAAATAAATTAAGGCACATGCAGATATAGCCATGGCCTATTATATATAAAATTTATGAAACATTTTCACTATTTATTATTTTTTAAATGTTCAATAAAATATAAAAAAACAATTTAAAAAAAAAAAAACATTTTTTGCCATCTAGTGTATTATGTGGTATATTTACTATAATACATGTCTTACATAATTATAATTATATGATTTACATGTGAACTGTGATATGAATGAGTGCATATTTTATGCATAAATAGTAGGCTTTTGCTTGTTATATGTTTTTTTTTGGGAACGGAAGGAAGATTTTATTGAGAACAATAAGGGCGATAGAGGGAGTCAACCCAAAGGATACAAAGACAGGGAAAAAAAACAAAACCAATATGTAAAAGGAGAAACTACAGAGCTATGCCCAAGTCAAGGTGGGAGATAATCAAAACAGTCCTAGGCCAACCTATCTATTCCCTCCTTTGCCAAGCGATTGGCCACACTGTTAGCCGATCTCCTCACGTGATAGAAAGTGATGGAGGATCCCTCAATCTTGTCAAAGATCACATCAAAATATTGAGCAAACGTCCAAGGGGGAACCAGAGATCCCCTTAACCATCGAATGGTATTTAGTGAGTCACCTTCTACTATCACCTTGTCAAGATTTTCACTTGCCAACTGAAGGATTCCTTGGTGAACGGCTCTAACCTCAACTTCACTAGCATCTGGTACACTGATTGGCCCAGAGAAAGCCCAAATTACTTCACCATTTTGGTTCCTTAGCACCCCTCCAAAACCCCCCAGGCCTGGATTCCCTATATTGGAACCATCAAAATTGAGTTTCACCAAGTCACGGTGAGGGGGCTGCCAAACTTGCACAATAGGAGATCGATGTTCCTCGCTAAGACAAATCTCCCTCCAACCTTCCCATATATCAAATGCTGATACAAACGAGAAAAGAGGAAGACTTTTCAACCACGCGATAATCAAGGCTATGACTTTGATGAAAAGATAATAGGATGATTTGGCTATCCCCATCAAAAACCCTTGCATTCCTTTCTTTCCAAATAACCCAAGGGGTTGCTAGGAGATACAAAGACCAAAGCACCTTCCCCTTTTTCTTCCACGGCACCAAAAACCAACCTTTAAGCAAGCCTGATAATTTGGAAGGGAAAACCCATGCAATGTCAAACCTGGAAAGAATGCTACTCCATACCGCTCTGGCAACTGTGCAATGGATAAAAATGTGGTCTACCGTTTCTCCAGCCACAATGCACAAAGTGCAATGATCAACAATCACAAAGTCGCACTTCCAAAGAAAGTCCACAGTTTGGATTCGATTCTGAAGTGCCGCCCAACTAAATGTACAAACCCTTGGAGGAGCTTGAATCTTCCACATTTTTGCTTCAATAGGGGAAGCAGGACACGTAACTAATTTATTGTAAAAAGATTTGACAGTGAATACCGCAGTAGAGTCCAAGATTCATACCCTGTTGTCCTCACCAGATCGACAAATATAACAGCCTTCTAACAACTCAAACAACCTCATAACCAAAGAGACTTCTCTATCAAAAAAATTCCTTTTGAACGCCAGTTTCCAAACCACCCTATTCCCAGTTCTCTCAAGACAATCCTTCACTAAGGCATCTTTATTCAGTGCAACAACAAATAAAGACGGAAACATGTCTTTTAAAGAAGACGGGGAGCACCAATTCTCATGCCAAAAGCTAATTTTGTCCCTCGAATACACTCTAAAACAAGTTCCTTGGTTGAAATGATGGCACATTCTCATAATGTCTCGCCAAACAGTGACACCCGGCTTTCTAAATAGGTTTTTGGGCTCCCAATGACCTGGCTCAGCCCCATATTTACTCGCAATCACCCATTGCTTGTTATATGTTATTTATGTGTTGTTTATGTTTTTCATAACTATCACTATCACCATACGCCCACGTCATTGGGGTAGGGATGGGGATGATCATGATATTGGTTGGCAACATGATCAACCGATTGATGACAATGAGCAAAGGACTCCACGCAATTATTGTGAGAAGAGCATGGCCAATGGTGGTGTTAGAAGATTAAAACAAAACATTATGGAAATGTGCAAAGTGCACAGCTGTCCCTAAGGAGGATAGGAAAGTCATCTCAAAGGCATTAAAGGAAGAAAAACATGAGAAGCAAGAAAGTGTAGAAAGAGGAGGATTTCATGGATGAAGATGATGATGATATTGCATATCAATCTGACATTAAGACAGATAGACAGACAAGATGAATTATTGAGGAGCCATGAGAGAGTCATTGCTTTTGAGTATGACAAGATGCAAAAGCTGAATATCAAGCCATGGCTACCACCCTAATTGACCATGCCTGATTTTAGACATTTCCTACAAGAAGTATATAATAAGAAACCATCTTCTCAACCATTCATACATCCCATACTCAATATTCTACTTCGGTTTTTCTTAATATGTATGTCAAAGATAGTTTACAACTTTGATAAACGATGTTTTGAGTGCATCCCTCATGTTAATTCTAGAGATTAGGGATGACACTGAATCTACTGATTCCATCATGTGTTTCATGCTATGTCGCATGGATTCTTTGCCCCCTATGTGGCTGTGCCAAATCCAAGTCGACACATTTCGAAACGCAAATCGAATATGGATTTGCAAGGGACACATCTGAATTCTTCTCGTAGGCGTGTTCCGCATGAATTCGACACATCATTGTCTCTTTTAAAATGTGAATCTTGTATATTTTTCCTTTAAACACATTTTCTTAGTTACATTTTTTTTTATAAAAGCACTGTCTGCCCTATCTTAATAAAAACCTAGTGCCACGACCCTCCACCCTCAAGCATTGACCCCCTTTCTCATTATTCGATTCTCTTAATAAAAACCCTAACGACTCGACCCTCAAAATTTTCATGAATATACCAATATATATAGAGGAAAGTGTTGGTGAGCTTAAGCTCACCAAACTTATGGCGAGCTTAAGCGCCCCAATCACATGGGTCCCACATTTTCTGTGGTGATCCAAACCATTCATTTGCAAGGCCCTATCATAGATAGGGTGTGTACCAAAAATCAGCTCCATAGGATCATCCTAACCCCTCCATTTGTGGAGGACAAAAATGGGCAGATTTGTGGACAAATAATGTCTGTCCATTTTGACCTCCACAAATGGATGGGTTAGGATGATCCTATAGAGCTGATTTTTGGTACACACCCCATCTATGTAAGGGCCTTTCAAATGAATGCTTTGGATCATCCTAACAAAGTAGGCCCCAATGTGATTGGGCGCTTAAGCTCACCAACACTTTCCTCATATATATATATATATATATATATATATATATATATATATATATATATATATATATATATATATTAATAGAGGAATAAGATTGTACGCTCGACCGTACCTAAAGTTAGGTACGGTAGAGTGCCAAATCACATGGGTCCCTCATTTTTGGTGGGCATCTAAACCATTCATTTGCAAGGCCCCATCATAGATAGGGTGCATACCAAAAATCAGCACCATTGAATCATCCTAACCCCTCCAAAACTGGAGGCCAAAATGGGCAGATTTGTGGACAAACACTGTCTGTCCATTTTGGCCTCCACAAATGGATAGGTTAGGATCATCCTATGGAGCTGATTTTTGGTATGCACCCTATCTATGATGGGGCCTTGCAAATGAATAGTTTAGATGCTCACCAAAAATGTGGGACCCATGTGATTTGGCACTCTACCGTACCTAACTTTAGGTACGGTCGAGCGTACAATCCTTTTCCTCATATTAATATTATATTTTAGTTTTATTTAATAAAAATTACTAAATCAACAAATCCTACTTTGGGGCTTGCCGAATCCGATACCTCGAACCCGCTTCAGAGTCCAACAGGGGAATCCAAATCCATGCAACACAGGTTTCATGTGATGCTGTAAATTTTATAGAACAAGTACTCTACGTGATTACCAATCTTTTGTAAGAGGCAGGATCCAGTGGATACACCTAGTGCCAAGCCTTCTTATCATGATACAATCCTTGCTGACAATAATACAACTAGTGCCAAGCCTTCTTTTCACGTTACAATTCTTGCTGACAATCATCCTCAGCTTTTCCCTCTCTTGATAAGTCCATGAAAGTGATCTGGATACGAACTTCCGAAAAGACTGCACCGCCACATGCCCAGACATGTTCCGAGAAGAGCCTTAGTGAGCATGTGTTCCCCATATTTACCAAAGGCATAGAGCACACGTGTTATTCAGTGTTGGGAGGTAGTGGGTCAAATAATACCAAAGCAATTTAAATGTGGACAGATTGGTCGTGTGTAGGCCTTCACATGCTTTTGGAGGACATTTTTTTTCCAAGGAACAGTTATTGTCCTCCAAATTTTTTTTTTGGGCGATGATATTTTCACTCCCCCTGCATTACTCATGTGCCCCCCTTATAATGTGATTTGACGTCAAAAAGCGTTAAAGTTGCCCACTTTTCAGGTCAAATCACGTTTTAAGGGGAGCACATACATAATGCATGGGGAGTGAAAATATCATCTCCCTTTTTGTTTTGAAGGACAGTTATCATGTTATAAAAAAGGCTTTGGAGACTTGTTTATTGGAAGAATATACGAAAAGGTGTCAAGAATCCAACCATCAATGATGTCACATGTATATTTGTCAAGCCCTTCAACCAGACGACTGGAATTGAAGCTCAACATTTATAGAAGCACACAGGCCATAATAATATGGTGAGACACCAGGTTGCACCATTGGACAATAGTGAACAACTATCATCTTATAACAAAGGCTTCCTACACAAAGTTATCGATTGAAGGAAAGTAAAAAGAAATGTACAAAAACCCATGCATATTTATCAAGCCACTAAGGGGATGGTGAAGTTTTAGTTTAACATGAATAGCATAGCAGACATAGGTCAGAATATGTTGAGAATATGAGGAACCTTTGGTTAATAAAGATGCAATGACGGTGGAGTCAAGAGATAACTCACGAATGACAACCCTATACTTGAAAATAGGTAATGTGAGTAATACTTTAATATGCCAAGTACAAAATCAACGCTAATCACTCATCTGTGCTATATCGATGCTGCATATGGGTATCATACCTTCTCATGGTTGAGATTCGTGTTACCATTATGAGATCAACACACTCTTGTATGAGAGATTGTCTCGATGTGATCAGCTAAGCAAGGTTGGATATGGTAAAGACTAAAGAAGAGCATCTCCGAACACTTACAACATCATCATTCCAAGGATTTCTCAAGCCTTGAACAACAAGTTTAAACTCTATAACAGTTACATTTTCTTTCAATTCTAATTAGAAAAAGGAATCCCAAGTCAGTGGCTATTTATTGGCACTTAAGTTTTTCATAGAGATAGTTACTGCTGTTGTGATTTCTTGGTTTATATGCATGTCCAGAAAGAAAGGTGTTTAGCTATAAAGAATGAAATCAATGCGTCAAAAAAAGCAGGTCAAACTATTTAATTCAACCTGTAATCTCCAATTATTAGAAAGGACTAATAGTTCTCATTAGACACCTTCTTTCTAAGGACTGCTCAATTAACAATGATATGAAAACCAGACGACATCTTATACATGGCTTTCCAGCAAGATCTAGGTTTTTTTATTCTTTTTATTTTTAAAGAAACAACATATGATCTAGGGTTGGCTCCAAAATATCATGAACATCACACAATCTCCAAACTCCCTGCAGCCTCAATAATCAGGCATGCTGCAAGACAAACTACAAGGTTCTTTTAGTGGATAAATGTAAGATCACAAACGAATAGCAACCACAATAGAAGTGCCAACTACCTGTACGTTGGTTTAGTTGATGTCGTCCCCATTGACTGACGGGATATGTCATGACATGGCCGGGAATCTTTTACAGTTCCAGAAATTACATCTGAAGAATGTGAGAATCCTGGGGCATTATGTATCACTTTCTTTGGTACATCAATAGTTTCCTCTGCATAAGCATACAACAAATGCATCAATGGAAGAGAGATACCTGATGTTCATAAAACATGTCATGGGAAAAACATTTCAGACAAAGTAAGCATATCAGTACGAGGAGTTTACAAAATAGTATGCTTTTTTTCGACATAAAACCTCTCTTAGACTTTCCTTCACCATTATCCATCTAGCAGCCCAACACCAAAGATCACCACATGTAAACAACTCTAAACATGTAGAGGTCCACTTCACTCCTCCATGAGAGACCTGAAATGGTCCTTCACTCCATTCTACTGGAACAAATGATGGGAAGGTGGGACCCATTACTTTCCCAATGAAAAGTGCAAAGGGCGTCCTCCCATGTAAGATGGGACTTTCCCCCTTACATTTAGTCACATGCCAATATGATACTTCAACTTTTTGATCAAACAGTTTGTTGAGAAAATCAGCCGGGCAAATCTGATCCAATCGTGCACAAATAAAAGTAAAAATAGAAAGTAAGCCACAAGATGAACACCAAGATTTACGTGATTCAGCCAAGCCTATATCCACGGGCGAGAAACACGATCTTCCACTATGAGAAAAACAATACACAAGGATTACAATGGATTAAACCCAAACCCACAAACCCGCAACCCTTTCCTTGCTTCTCAACCAAGACCGTACACACAAAAGAACCCCGAGAAAATTACCATGAGAAAACCCAAAAAGATACCCGAAGAGGAACCCGAAAAGAAACTCTCTCTCTCTCTCTCTCTCTCTCTCTCTCTCTCCTTGGAGTAGGCGACACACCCCAAGCCTCTTGTGCAGCTGCACACAAAGACTCTCATGGGTCTTCTTTTATACTTAGGTTTTCTAAAACCTAAAGGCATGTTTCTAGTTTGCTTACTTGTCTTCCCAACCAAAACCCAAGTGGGTGGGAAATAAGGCAACTTTCCCAACAATCTCCACCCTCGTTTATTTCCCAGATACCTGAAGATTTCCAGTTGATGTCTCCACCGGTCCGTTGTCGCCGCAAACCACCATGGGCTTTCTAAAGCACCAGCTACACACCCTAAAATCATCCTAGTTATGACTCCTCCCGATTCGATTAAAACGGCCAATGCACATGTGTAGCTGCCAACCCGTTGACTTGCCTAGTCAACCCTGGAGAGGGATCTCGATCATCCTCCCCAACGCAGGTACTGTCACCTTCTCACCATCGTCTGTAACTTGGAAACCTGTCTCCGCACCAACTCCAAAAGAGAACTTACGCATGCGCGCACTTCCACTCTGTTTAGTCACCGTGCCTCTGACCAGACGATATAACCCGCCAAACTTCTTTACTTTCATCAAAACGCGTGTGATTTTCATGTCTCCAGCCGCAGCTGAATACCTGCAACCCCTGGAGTCCAACCGGCCAACTGAAACTAGATTCTTTCGCATCGTTGGGACACATGCCACATCACCGAAAGTACAAATCACTCCATCGAACATCTTGATCTTCACCATTCCAACTCCCGTGACGTCACAAGTAAACCCATTAGCCAAGGACACCAAACTTGCCCTTGTCTCTTGGAACGTATCAAACTATTCGCTCTTGGAGCATACATGAACAAAGCACTGAATCTAGAATCCACTCATCATGAAAGTGTGATTAACTAAGGAGACTGTGAGAACGTCTCCAACCTCTTCGCTCTGCTCATTCGTTACTGCCACCACAGTATTTGTAGCACCATTGTCCACCTGGTCAGCTCGCTTCGAACAATCATGTTTGATGTGGCCATATTCTTTACAACAAGAACATTGCACGCCCTTTCCGATGACCCTGGATCTTGATCTGCCTTTTTCTGATCTCCTGCTAGACGACCTTCCTATTTGATTCCCACCATGAACAATCAGCCCATGCTCTTGACTCTCATTAAGAACATACTTCTTCCGCATCTCATTCGATAAGAGCGACACCGTGACTTCCTCCAACTTTACTGTATTCTACAACAAAGTCATCACCAGGTTGTCATACGAATTAGGAAGCAAAGTAAGAAGCAAAAGGTCTTCTTCCTTCAATTTTTCATCAACCTTGTAGAGCTGATCCACAAGCCTGTTGAACAACGTAATGTGATCCAGAAGATTCTCGCATTCCTGCATCTTCAACCCGTACAACTGCCGCTTCAGATACGATTGGTTGGCCAAGCTTTTTTTACATGTAAAGCTTTTCCAACTTCTCTCATAATTTAGGTGCTTCATCTTCTTCCATAACATAATGTTATCTGCCAGACATAGCTGAATCGTGCTGACCGCCTTCGACTCAATGTCTTCCTACTCAGCATCCGTCATCTTCTTCGTCTTCCTATTCCTTCTCTTCAAAACCTTAGCTAGGCCCTGTTGAACTAGGATGTCCTTCACCCTCATATGCCATAGGGTGAAACTGCCCTTTCCGTCTTGTCGATGTTGAATTGGGTTGAACTCGATTTTACAACCATCTCAAATAACTTCTCACTTCTCGGTAGCGATCCACATTGAACGAGAAATTTTCTTGGACAATCTTTCCACTCCCAAAGATCACACTAACAACGATCCAACCACAACATCCATGATCACTCCACCTGACCTCGACGATCGCTCCAGCCACAGCTCTGATACCATTTGTAGAAAATCTGCATGGCAAATCTGTTCCGATTGTGCACAAAGTCAAGACGCCCCCGTCTGCACTTGGTTCACCGGCATTTGGCTCCCAAGATTCAACCATCCTTCAAGATCTCTTCCATGCAGACGGAAAAGTAAAAATAAATCCTAATCGATTTTCATGGTGATAGGGAATAATGCTGGTCACATATAACCAAGGGCGGAGCCAAGAATTCGCTTCAAGGGGGGCAAATTTTTTTTTAATAGAATAATTTCCCTAAAATTATCTAGCAACCCACATTTTAACCTACATCAAGATTAAATTGTGCTCAAACATATATATGAGTTAATTGTGCATCAAGAACTGTGGAACCAACTGTACTCTACATTCCATAATTATAATTTTGTATACCTCTAAATTTGCTATATCTCATTCATTATGGCATAGCAATTTTTTCTTTTACTTTGAAGTTCATAGTAGACAAGGAAATAAAAAAAAAAGATTTTTCATGTTACTTTCTAGGTTCATCTTTGTATTATTAAAAATTACTTGTTTGTTGAGGCATAACTACTCTCTTTATGTATCTTACTCTTTCTCATGCCAAACAATCTGTCATTATTAAGGTCTAGACTTGCTGGCCGGTGCTAATCTACTATGGTTTTTTAACTTTTTAAGTATTTTACATATTATTTACTTACAAAATGAACATATGAAAGGAATTTGCCTTTAGCCGCATGAGAGAATTTTAGAAAAACAACCCTAAAATTCAGCTTTGGTGTGATTTTGGAAACGCCTGACTTTCTTTTGGCTTGAAAATGATCGAAATCTCCTTCTCCCCATGTAACTGTAAAGAATGCTTAGAAAAAGATCCCTAAAAATCAAGCATTTTGTGATTTTACAAAAGCAAGAATTCATATTTAGTGTGAAAGGGTAAAAATCTGACATAATTCCATTTGCCCCCTCCCTCACAAAAAGTAGGAAATTTAACTGGGGCAAAGGGTACTTTTGTCATTTTCAAAATGTTGAATCGATTTTTTTCCAGATTTTTAAGGGGGCAATTGCCCCCCTTGCCCCTGCTGGCTCCGCCCTATAACCCATGACAAATCTTAATCGATTCTCATACAGTGACATGCTCGACGAATTTGAAGCCCGGACAGATCGAATAGTAATAGATCAGCGCTAAGGGGGCAATTGCCCCCCTTGCCCCTGCTGGCTCCGCCCTATAACCCATGACAAATCTTAATCGATTCTCATACAGTGACATGCTCGACGAATTTGAAGCCCGGACAGATCGAATAGTAATAGATCAGCGCTCCCGGCAAAAATCAACGTTTGCACCCTAGAAATCACAGAAGCCTTAGGGATAAGCGAAGAAGAATTTACAGTCCCTCCCCCCGCAAACGCCCAAGTAAACATTACGGTGGTTTCAGAAGGTAGGATTCCTAGGGGAAGGAATTTAAAAAAGTTGTTACTTTTTTCGAAAGCGAGATCTTTCCTATGTTATTTTTTAAGAAAGATATTCATTTCACAAAGATACGGAGAGTTCAGCAAAAGAAGGTTGCAGGTAAGGTTTAGTTTTTCAGGAAGCTAGTTGATATTAAAAAAAAAATGGCTATTTTAGGGAGCCGTTGTTATATGTATTGGGGAGGGGATCTTTTTGGAAACACATATTATTATTATTATTTTGAAATGGCAATATATTGAAAGAATGGAACCGAGATGGTCCACAAAAATACAAAGAAAGAGAAAAGTTACATCAAAAGGACTAAAAATACATTTCACGGAGGGAGATAATCAAACCATTCCAAACCCTCTTTATGGACACCCGATCTAGCAAGGGAATCAGCTTCACCATTGGCTGATCTTCTAACAAATTTAAACACTATGGATGAACCTGAAACAAGATCAGCGATCTCCTCAAAGAAGCTAAGAAATCTCCACGGTGGTGCAATCTTCCCAGATAACCAACTGATTACGTTAGAAGAATCACCTTCCACATGTCATTAATTATTATTTTTGTATTGAATGAAAATAGAGTATTTTCTAATAATTTTCTACTCTCTTATAAGAGTGATGTACGTATAAATCAGAATTGTTCTCTTTACAATTTTTATGGTTCTGTTGCACTCACCTCTCTCTATGATTTCTTAGTAAACTTTGCCATTCATTGCATCAGCTACATGAAGGGTAGAAACTCCAATGATGCTGATAAAGATGAGTTAAAGATACTAGATAACAAAGTATGAAGTCTGCTGATTGATAGTGTTAGAAGATGATATTTGCTGCCCTGTCATTGACATCACTTTGTCCATTTGACGTAATGCTCTAAGTTATATAATTCACACACCGCATAACATAATTTCAACATTGGAGATAGGAAGAATGTTATATAAGAAACTGCTAGCTAGAGTGATTAAACCACCTGTCAACCAAATAGCACCAAATCACTGTGATCTGGTCTTCTTGTAGCCTTATAAAGACTGTATAGCATATTATGATGCCCACTTGACTGCTAAAGTTAGAGCCCAAAAATTTTTTGTAGCCTTATAGAGGCTGTATAGTATATTCTGATGCCCACTTGACTGTACGTGACTATGCTCTAAAGTTCGAGCCCAAAAAATTAAAAGTTACTAGCAAGTAGATACCTGCAATGCGCTCATCACATTCCTTAATCAAATTGGTGAATCGCAAATCATCAGGTGTTAAACAAGCACCAGCTTCAAGAGCTGCCTTTGCTGTCTGATACTCCTCAAGTTTAACACATGCAGTGCTGCCAACGGGAAATATAACACGTCAAATTTATGAAGAGATATACAGCGAGGTTATTCAAAATAAAGAAAGACAGTAATAGGCAATACTTAGAAGAACTGATGTACACTGCAAATTTAAATTGATAAACAGAGGAAACAACTAGTAATAATAAAACATGATGAGAGTTGAAGGACACCATAATGCGCATTTAACATGATAAGATACTTTGTAATGCTTGTGGACCATCTTGGTTCCCTTTAATTCAATATATTACTATTTCAAAAAAAGAAGAAGAAGAAGAAGACAAGGTAAAAACAAATTACAAACTAGGAATCTCATGCCGAAGATTCAAACTTGAACAAGAAACTCCAAAATTAGCCAATAAGTATGCTGAGGTATTTCTGGCCCTGTAAATAAGAGAAAATGTACAAAGGTACACTGTGCCCCTTAAAATATTCATAACAGTTGGAACTATTTCTACGGAGAAAATAGCTGGAGTTGCAATCACCCACGGTCAGCAACATTGAACTGGATCTTGTCTCCAAAATATTTCTTCCTGATCATTAATCTTGAACCACTCATTCTTTTAGGTCGTCTTAGTTATATGATCAGCTTCTGACAGAGGAGCTCTCCTCTTACTACCAAAGAGGTCAATCACATTTTTTTCTGAATAGTAAAGAGTTTATTAAAGAAAAGGGAGGAGTCAATCTCCCTTTTAATTGGTTTCTTCTAGATTGTAAAGTTCTTGAAACGAACCTGTTTGCTTGCCTTCCCGAGAAAGGAAAAACCCGCATTTTTTCCCGAGAATCGCGTTTTCACGTGTTCTGTTGGGTTGTCAAGAAAGTGTATTTTACAGACGTGGAAATACGAAAAAATGACGTGGAAAACGACATTTTCTCGCACTCACGGGATATGTTTTCCGCCCAAATTGGTGAGATTTTGTTTCATTTTCCCACGAGAAAGTAAAATTAGTCGAGGTCTTTTTTTTTTCCCTCACACCACGCGAACCAGCAAGAGAGAATGACGAACCAGCGAGAGGGAAACCCACTTAGTCGTCTTCTCCGCCTCCTCTCCGGCTTGGTACATCCTAAGAAGCACGGGTACTCTCCGGAGGCCCACGCACCCTTGTCGGGTTCGTATCGGGAGCGGGTGCGGGTGCTCTTGGGTACTCTTTGGGTGCGTACTGGGTACGCACCCAAACATCAAACAAAAAGAAAATTCAATTTGGGGGTTTGTGTAGGTATTGGGTGTGCACCCTGTTCGAATTAAATAAAAAATTACAGATTTACATTAGAGGAGCTGTCCCAATTAACAAAGGGGAGGGGGGGTTTGAATATATCAAAATATCTATAATATATATATTTATATATCCCATAATTAAAAACCTAACAACTTAAATTATTAGATTTTGGTGATTAATATTAGATTTTGGTGGTGGTGGTGTTGTTTTTTTTATTGTTCTCCAATTAAATTATTTGAATTCTTTAACAAAATATTTAATATTTTTATTTTTATAAATATATAATAAAATATAAAAATATATTATATTCAGCGTACCCCTAACGTTCCCGTATCCTTTTTTTTTTAAAATCATCTATCCACGTACCCGTATCGTGTCGTATCTACACCCCGTACCCGTATCCGTGCTTCATTGGGTACGTCTCTCTCTCTCTCTCTCTCTCTCTCTCTCTCTCTCTCTCTCTCTCGTGCGCACACTTCTCTGTTTCTGATTTTCTAGGGTTTTTGTTTTGTTTTGAAGGCATCTTCTCCGGCTCCTATTCGCCAAGGTACCCCCACTCCCTCTTCTCTCTCTCTCTCTCTCTCTCTCTCTCTCTCCCTTTTCTGATATTTATTTTCAGATCTAGGGTTCGTTTTTTTGTGTTTTGCCCCCAAATTGGGTTCGGATTTGGATTTTGTTCACATTGTTCAGATTTGGGTTCGGATTTTTGGGGTATTTGCAATGGGGTTGTAGATTTTGGATTTTTTCACTGATTTTCAACTTTTTTTGGGTGTTTTTTGTACAATAGGGTTCGGATTGTTGGGTTTTTTGCAATGGATTTGCAAATTATGGGTTATATCACTGATTTGTAATTTTTTGGGTCTTTTTGTACATTTGGGTTCGGAATTTTGGGGTATTTGCAATGGGGTTGCAGATTTTGGGTTTTTTCACTGATTTTGAACTTTTTTGGGTGTTTTTTGTACAGTAGGGTTCGGATTATTGGGTTTTTTGCAATAGAATTGCAGATTATGGGTTATTGCACTAATTTGTAATTCTTTGGGTCTTTTTTTACATTTGGGTTCGAATTTTTGGTATTTGCAATGGGGTTGCAGATTTTGGGGGATTTCACTGATTTTGAACATTTTTTTGGGTCTTTTTGTACAATACGTTTCTGATTTTTGGGCTTTTTGCAAAGGAGTTGCAGATTATGGGTTATTGGACTGATTTTTAAGTTTTTTGGGTCTTTTTGGGGTATTTGCAATGGGGTTGCAGACTTTGGGTTATTTCACTGTTTTTGAACTTTTTTGGGGCTTTTTGCATGGAGTTGCAGATTATGGATTATTGCACTGATTTTTAAGATTCTAGTTTTTTTGCATTGGTGGTTCTGATATAATGGCTTGGTTGTTGGGTGTTGATGATATGTGGGTGGATGGGTGTTGTACATTTGGGTTTGGTTTTCATCAAAATCCTATCTTGTTTTGCTGGTTTTGGGGTACTAAATTGATCTTTTACTGCATGTTCTGTATAGCTCTTTTTCTTCTTCTTTTCTTGTATGATCGCCTGATCGGTTATGTTTTTTGCTATGTTTATCACAATTTCAACCAATGAGTGTGGGGTAGATTGTTTAATGGATGGTTGGGTGTTGATGATACGGGGGTGTTTCTGATATAATGCCTTGGTGGTTGGGAGTTGAAGATATGTCGGTGTTTCTGATATAATGTCTTGGTGGTTTGGTGTTGCTACTATTTGGGTTTCAAAGTAGGGTTTTTAATGGATTGGAACTGGAATCTCTCCATGTAGGACTACCATCAAGCATCATGCCTCAAGAACCAGCAAATAGGAGGACGCTGATTATTCGAGCTGCAGCTTTACTAACGGCTACAGTGGCAGTTAGGATTAGACTTTACTTTGAAGAAAATATGACAAGAGCCCCTTATGAAAGTGGGTACCTAACTCGTAGGACGTTTGTTACACGTATTACGCATGCAGAGAATCATTGTGTTGCCCTTTTGCGTATGGATGTTCACTGCTTCCGCAGCTTCGTGTCCATATTTAGAAACACGGCCCTGCTTGAAGACACAATACACTGTTGTGTCGAGGAACAAGTGGCGGTTTTCTTACAAGTAATTGCCCACAGCCAAAGGAACCGTAGTATTAGGGCATCATTCAGACAATCAGGGGCGACTGTTTCGAAGTATTTTAACAAGGTTCTGGCTGCTGTGCTTAAATTGCAAGTCTTGTTCATCTCTCCCCCATCAAGAGACACACCACGTCACATTGCTGACAATCCGAATTTTATGCCGTACTTTAAGGTACTGTTCATTACCTACGTAGTGGGCATGTAAGTTGCATAACAAGTGACTCATTTTTTTTTTTGGTGACGTAGGGTGTCCCCACCCCTTTGGAAGTAGGACTATTCCCTACGGATGCACTAACATTTGACATTTTGAATGTCCATATTGTAGGATTGCATTGGTGCAATTGACGGAACACACATCCAAGCAACAGTACCCAAGGATATGAAACCTAGATTTATTTGTCGTAAGGGGTGGCCCTCTCAAAATGTGCTAGCTGTATGTGACTTCGACCTGAAGTTTACTTACGTGTTAGCTGGGTGGGAAGGGTCGGCATCAGACTCTAGGGTCTTAGCATCTGCTTTATCAAAGCCGAACGGGATTCCTTGTTAACCAGGTAGTACTGAGTTTGTCTTTTACTCTGTACCGTTGTTGTTGGTCTCGGTGATGAAACTTATATATATCCCTTCGTGTGTCTGTAGGAAAGTTTTAGCTTGCTGATGGTGGGTACCCATGCCTGAGAAATGTCATAATTCCTATCTGACGCATTGGTTACCACCTAAACGACACTAGAGGGCGCAGACCTCGAACTGCAGAGGAGTTGTATAATCAAAGGCATTCATCAACAATGAATGTAATTGAGCGAACTTTCGGTGTTGAAGAAGCGATTCAACATAATAAATACGCCACCCATGTACCCATTCGAACGACAGGTCGACATAGTGTTAGCCTGTTGCTGCGTCCACAATCACAGAAGGAGGGAGATGCCGAACGATACATACATTCCGATTGTAGACAATGAGTTGGGGATAACTGTAGTGGAGGAGGAGGATGAAGAAGAAGATCATTTTATTTCTAGGGCTGAAGATGTGAGAGCGGGCGGTCTACTTCGAACAAGAATTATGAATCATATGTGGAATGATTTCCAAGCACAATGACGTGGTCGTCATTAGAATGACATTTTTTGGGTTGTAATAATTTTATGACTTTCGATTAGACTTCTGCAACTAGGGCTGGCAACGGGGCAGGTCAGGGCCGGATGTTGGGGTCCCCTACTCCTTCCCCTCTGCGGGGAATTTTCCCCCTCCCCTTCCCCTCCCCACTGCGGGGATGGTGGGGAATCCCCCTCCCCTCCCCACGGGGAATATCTAATCCCCATCCCCTCCCCTTCCCCGCCCCGCATCCTTCGGGGACAATCACTTTACTTTGTTAAATGTTAGGTTTAAAACTAAAGATTTGCTAGGGACAATCACTTCAGGCATGTTGCGGCTTGGCTGTTGCATGTGAGAGTAGCCACACAACCCACATAGGCTAAGGTTTTGTCTTATTGATTTTATTAACATGGGGACAAAGGTGGTTGGTCTCAGATTCATTTAATTGATCAATAGTCCCTAGCAGATCCCTAATTCCCAATCCCACTTGCCAAAAAAGTACTGTACGTGCCACACCATAGGAAGATCCAAACCGTCCATTTGATGGGCACACCATACTACCATAGGCATAGGATGATCCAAACCTTCCACTTGATGAGCACATTGTAGGATAATCCAAACTGTCCATTAAATTGTAGCCTATCAAATGGACGGTTTGGATCAGCCTATGGTGTAGCCCATACATTACTTTTTGAAAAATAATGGACTATACGAGCGCACACCATATAAAATCTCATCACTCATCAGAGAGATGTTACCTTTATTTGGGGGAGGGAGATTTTCAAAGAATTTAATGTTGCCTTACAGTGATGGTTCGATGGAGAGATTTTAGGGATTTCTAAGGGTAAAATACTAATATAATGAGGGACAATGCCCAATGGATTATGGGTAAAAGAAAACATAAAAAGCTATTTCAAGGACAAAACTGTACTAATGGAAATTATGAAAATTTTGGGAGAATCTTGTAGGTATGTTTTGATCCAAGGGGTTTCTAGTAGTTTTCCCAAAAAAAAAAAAAAAAAAAAAAAATACAAGAAAAAAATGGCATTAATGCGGGGCGGGGTGGGGCCAACTCCATTTTTGGGTTGTAATAGTAATCTGTTTCATCGTACTCTATTTGATGATATATTATTGTGACTGATTATTTGGATATTTTTATACTATGTTTCACAATGTTGCAGATATAATGGAATCAACTTCAGTAGAGAAGAGGAAGAAAAACAACTCCTGGAGCGACAATATGGATAGGCATCTCATAGTAGCCATACAACATCAGATTGCCGAGGGCCAGAAGGCCCCCAACGGTTATAAAGAGGCTGCATACAGTGGCGCAGCACAGGAGCTTACTACGGTCCTTAAAAAGCAGATCACAAAGGAGCACGTTAAGAACCGTATGAAGACGATGAAAACCAACTATAGGATTCTTAACACTATCGTCAACCTGAGCGGATTTGGCTGGGATCCACAGCTGAAAAAAATATCCGTTGAAGACCAAGTGAAGAATGACTATTTGGCAGTAATTATAAGTCGTCATAATTCCTTCATTATTTTCATCACAATTTTGTCATAATCCTTACAATGCCTTGTTTTATTTTCAGAGGAATCCTGAACATCCTTGTTTCTTTAATAACTGTTGGGAGCTATATGAGGAGATGAAAGAAGTGTTCGGGGAAGATTATGCCACTGGGGAGTTCGATAGGGACAGACATGCCCCTTCTCAAGACACACAGGATGTGGAGGAGCCTTTCTCATTGACCCAGGCAGTAGGGCTCGATGATATGTTCGACGGTTCGACCCTGCTTTTACTCCTCCCCTAGCTCCTCGTGCTTCCAGATCACGTCATTCATCTCCAGTCAGAGACACCAGCATGGGCTTTAGTGACTCATTACCACTGAAAGCCCCAGCATCAGGTAGTAGGGGAAAGAGGAAGAGGCGAACAAGTGGTGCACAACTTTCATCTGATATGACTTACTTGTCAGATAGTGTTAGGATGGTTGTTGAGGCCATCATAACGACTGGTGAGGTCCATAGCCTTGCTGAACTGAAAGCCGCTGTGATGGGCATGCCTGGTTTCGCCATGATGGAGCTGATTCGGGCCTACACCTACCTGCACAAGTCACAAGGATGCTGAAGTCTTCCTTTCCCGTTCCGAGGATGAGCGTATGCATATGATGAGAGATATTATGGCGTGTTTGGCGTAAATTGATATGGGTTGGGGTCCTTTTTTGAGAATCATACGATCATAGGATATGATCGTAGTATGAGTTTGATACTTTCTGTATCTATATTTTAGAGGACTTGTTATGTTGATGTTGTTGGACTTGTTTTGATGTTGTTTACGTTGTTGAGCTTTATTGTGATGTTGTTTACGTTGTTGGACTTATTTGTCCGTCTTTTTTGTGGTTGGGCGCTTATCTTATGTGCTTGGGTCCTTATCCTATGTTATCGGATTTGTTTGTCGGACTTATTTATCCTATGTCGGACTTGTTAGACTTGTTTGTTGGATTTATTTTGTTGGACTTGTCTCTAATGTTTATGTTGTTACTTTTTAATACTTTATTTTCTATATTCTTGTAGTATTAGAGCAATATGTGGACTCTAGACATGGACAGGACTTTGCTAGCTGGCATGATGATTCAAACAGAAGCAAATAGAGGGATGAATGGATTCAATGACATGGCATTTAACAATGCCCTTATCCATCTCAACAATGCCCATAATCTGCACCTAAACATATCCCAAATCAAAAGGAGGTTGAGAACATTAAAAAAGAACTACAAACAAGTCAAGGCATTGTTGGAACATGGTGGGTTTGTTTGGGATTCAAAGAGTAAGATGATTTCCATATGCAATGAATTGGGCACATCACATATTACGGTACGTATGTCCATGCAGTATGTTTATGTTTTGTTCTCTTATAAAATTACAATACCTTCATCTCTTACTCTATGTTTTCCATGCAATCTCACCCTGAAGATTTAAGTGTGTTAACACAACGACATGACTTGTTTGACGAATCCCTTGTAGTCTTCGGGGACGATTATGCAACTGGGCAGTGGGCCCGTTCAGTAAGATCGCGCGACTAGGTTACTGATTATCTAACTGGGCAGTGGCATCTGTAGTCCAATAGTGTTTCTATTTATTTAGACTTTATGGATCCAGCTTTCCGTTCTGTTATGGCTCTTATTCTGTTTATGGCTCTAAGCCATGTAAACTTAAAGCCCCATACTCTGTTTATGTAGACTTTATGGATTCAGTAGTGTTGGCTATTTTGTTATATTTTATTTGCATTTCTGCAGGTTAATGGCAAAAAACAAGTTTTATGTGGTTTTTAAGGGAAGGGAGGTAGGCGTATATGACAGTTGGCAATACTCTCATGTTCAAGTTAACGGGTTTAGTGGAGCGTGCTTCCATTCGTACAGAAGTAGGGAGGAGGCAGAAGCTGAACTTATTGCGTTTTTACATGGCATTAGTGGGCCCAGCAAAGATAGGAAAGAAGAGACCAACATTCCTGGGGATTCCCAAGCCTCAACAAGTTCTACTGTGACCAGTTCCTCTTCCAGTTAGGTTTTATTGTGGGTTTTTTTACTATGATTTCCATTTTGTAGGCCTATAACTAAGTCAGACTATGCAATATGGTTCAATGTGACTCTTCTATTTAGCTTTCCCACTACAGTTTAATTGGCTAGTGAACAGGCGCAGGAAACCTTTTCTCTGGATTTCTCAGGTTTTCCTGCGCAAGTGAACAGTCGCTGGATTCCTTTTCCAGCACAATTTCTTTTCCTTTCCTTTCCTTTCTGCCACGTCCGATTCCTTTCCTTTCCTTTCCTTTCCCGAGAAAACAAGTGAACGGACCCTTATTGTATTTATGAGGAGAATCTTTCATGGCCTTAAAAAAAGTAGCCTTTCTCAGGCCATCTTCAGAGTTGAAGAGGCCCTGATGGGTTTGTCAAAAGAGAATTTATAAGGGCTTAATGGGCTTAAAATATTAAAAAAAAAATTCAAGATCAATATGCACACACATAATGAGGATCCTGATATTTACACTCCCGCTTTGTATTTCTATAATTTTGTTGGTAGCACGACTTTATGTTCAAGAGAGACACACAGAGGATTAAACAATGAAACATTAACTATTGTGGGTACAAGGTACGATTGAGCCTGGGAGAAACTATTTGTTGCTTTTGACAAGGTTTTAAGTTTCGGTTCCAGGATGTGTTTCTGTCGTGACGGAAAAGAAAACATGCCGGTTTCGGATGGAAATTTTGGTGGAAATCCTAGAAAATCATGGAAACGTACGGAAACATAAACAAATGATGGTCATTTAAGTTGAAACTTTGGGAAGTGATAGAATCAGCACAAATACACACTAAAAACCCATCACTTAAGGGATAGCCAAGAGTTGACATAGATTGAGCTATCAGATATTTTCACAGGTAGTTCAATAGGCCATTGTCCTCCCCAAATTTAGAAACATTGATAGCCATTCTCTCAGAAGATCAAGGGACGACCTTCAGCTTAGCAAGATTCCCCTGACTAAGGTGACACCCAGGTGGAGTCCCCCTCCCCCATACTTTGTTAAACTTAAATTTGATGGGTCAAGTTTGGGGAATCTAGGGGAATCTGGTGTTGGGGGTCTTCTGCAAAACTCAGATGGTGGTACGTCTTCTGCAAAAGTAAGACGGTGAAAATTGCCCAACTAGTGGGCCTTATTCGGTCCATTGGGCCGCTCAGATTCGACTAATGCAGAAGTGCATGCCCTCTTGACCGGCTTACGTCTTCTAGGGGAGCAGACCTCGATCATCTCATTGTGGAGGCAGACTCCCACAATGTAATTTGTTGGATTAGGTCAGGATCGTCCCATCACTGGAGATTCGTGAATGCGGTCGAAAAGATTTTGAACTGAATTGGAGAGGCATTCGATTAACATCTACCATATTTGGAGGTCGGCAGTCGGCTAATAGTGAGGCAAATAGGCTCGCTAGGGCTGGGGTGGACAAAAATTGAGTTGGAGTTATTTGACTTTCTCCCTCGACATTTTGTTCTTTTTTCCTATTTTAATTGTCCTGTAGCTGACTATCTCGATCTCTTTTATTAATAAAATTTTTGCCATCCAAAAAAACCACAATGGTTTAACAACATCAAACACCTTGTAACATGTGGTGTCTAAGACTCTAAGTACATACCCCATTTCACGGTATTTCATAAGCAATTCATATAAATATAAGAAAAGTATTTCTAGTCGGCAGACTAGAAACACTTTTCACAATTATTTAACACATTGGCATAGTATAGGCACTAATACAGTTACAATTTCGGTTTCGGTATGCGTTTCGATTTCAGTTTGTGTTTGGGTGGGGATGAAAATAGAACAATCTGAGCATTTCGTGTCGGTTTCGGTGGAAATTTAAAACCATGGCTTTTGCACAGTTACCTTTACATTTCTATAGTAGCAGTTGGGCTTGCCAAAAGTTCTATGTAACATATATTTATTTTGTGAATATGCACCACATTTGATAGAAGTTTCAACCTTAGTTATGACTTCCTTTTCGTTCGCCGTTTTGTTTGGCCACCAAAACGAAATGCTTCGGTGTTTTGGCTTGTTTCGTTCGGTGTTTTGACCTTTTCGTTTCGGTACGCTAGGACAATTGAAATTTTTTTTAATAGTCAAAAATATGAATAAAGTCCAAAAAAATCAGAAATTGTTAAAAAATAGAACAACTGGGTCATCCTCTACAACACAATCCATCATAACATCATGGTTGTAAAGATCCAACATTTACTTAAAGGAAAATCACTATCAACTGAAATGCCTATGTTGACCAGTGCCTGAGTATATGAAAAAAATTTAGAGACTAAATTATGAGATTTTTTTTACCGGACTTTTGGGATTTAATAATGTTTGGACATGATAGAATTTATGAATTTTCAAAATTGAAAAAAATACCACATTGTTTGGAAGTTAAGATTTTGACTCGGCCTGATTTTTTATTTTTTTATTTTTTTGAATTTTATACTAGAACTAGAAAGCTGACTTCTTATCCTTTTAGAATTGGGTCTTGAAACTATTTTTAATAAATCCAAATGAGCGGTATTCCCTTATTTCCATGTAAATCTTAAGTAAATGGACATTTAAAAAAATCAGGTGTTTCGGTCGAAACAGGGCATTTGGCCCTATTTCAACTTAAACACTCTGTTTCGTCTAGATTTCGAACAAAAGGGTAAACAAGGATTTAAATTTAGACTGAAACCCAAAATTTCGGGGTTTCGGTCGAGAGTTGAGACCGACACCGAAATTGATTATAGCCGAAATTTGAAATTTCAGTCGAAATTTCGTTTACCCCGAAATTTCCTTTGAAATTTAAGGGATTTCCCTCCAAAATCTAGTCAAAATTATGTAGGAGATAAATTACGCGTTTTTTTATTTCATCAGATTTCAGCTGAAACTTCAATTTCGGTGAGGACCGAAACGCATTTCGAAACCGAAATTTGAGACGGTAAAGACCGTGTTTCCGTTCCGGATATTGGTCCGGAACAAAATGTTTCGTCGAAATTCATAACTTAGGTTTCAACTGAAAAAAGAAATAAAATTAGGGACAAGGTAAGCATGAACCAATACTTCCTTCCCATCGAGTTCTTGGCATAAATGGGTGGGGTTGGAATCTATAAGCTATTTGCCAACTATGAAGCTCAATAGATGTCCAATCCTCTTGTTCTCTGCTCAACCACCTTCCCTTCAGTGACTTACCACTTCTAAGCAATTCCTGGAAGCCATTTAGTCCTCCCCTCCCCTAGGCCATTTCACCAACACAATGCATTCCAAAACAAGTGCACATGCCCTTCTGAACTTATATTCTCATGGGTTCTACACATCCATGATTTTTTTTCTTCCATGCACGAGTATTTTCCCCTCCTTATATGTTCCTTCCTTCAAATCTATCACCAACCCGATAGAGGGAACGTGATCCCACCATCTGCAATTCTAAAGCAAAAATCTGTACCTTAAGATGAGTCTTTAAGTTTTAAATACATTCCTTCAATGTTATCAAAAGGAGAGAACTCTTTTAGGAAAATTAATCACCTAAATAGGAAGCATAATCTAGATTAAGAGAAGTGCGTGGGATGAACACTTCTCGAAATTTGGAAAGCGGGAAGAATTTAGCTCCCGAAGTGAGCCTCACACCCAACTAGAGAGCTTCCATTAACTATGGTTTTTCCTTCCCAAATTTAACAACTAAAAGTGATGCCACACTCTAATTCTGATTAAACCAAGAGGAAATCCAAAATTTTCCTTTCAGGGAGCACATTAATGGCTCAATTGCTCATCCACAATCTCATGGAACTCATATTTATCTTTTGAAATGATTCAAATTTATTAATGAGAAAAAACCATGACTGAGACAGTCATGGCAAACATAGATTCCAATACAGAGGAAGGGGTGGATTGACGGACAAAATCTTATCAAGGAGGGAGAAAATTAAAAACCTCGAGAGTTGTTCGGGCCGAAACCCCTTCATGGACTCGACGATCTGTATCTCCATTAGCCGACCTCCTGACAAAGAGGAAGCGAACATGGTGTCCCTCCACTTGGTCCGATATCTCATCAATGAACTTTGAAAATCTCCAAGGATTGGTAGACCTACCGTCCAGCCATATGATAACATTGAGGGAATCACCCTCGAATCCTCGACTACGAGATTACCCAACTCGCTTGCCGCCATCAATCTTATGCCCGGTAATATCGCCCTCACTCCGCCTCGTCTGAATCCTTGATTCCAGTCAGCCCAGAAAACACCCACTTAATACGATCATTCTTGTCTCTAAGAATGCCTCCTATAGCTGTGAGCCCCGGATTCCTCAAGCTAGACCAGTCAAAGTTTAACTCCAACCACCCAGGCTCAGGTGGGTTCCATCTAGGCACAACGATCTCTTCACAGACCCTAGTAAGACAGATTTCTTTCCAATACCAACTAATATTTGTTGCCGAATACAAGTTGAAAGACGGGAGAGCTTTAACTCAAGAGATGAACTAAGAGCAACGCTCTTGAGTTCATTCTTAAAAGTGAGGGCGTTTATCTCTTTCCAAAGGACCCAAATGGTGACCAAAAGTGCAAGATTCCATAGCAACGTGCCCTTACTTGTCCATGGAGCATAAGAACAACAATCGAGGTGTTCATAAATATGAGCAGAGAACAACCAAGACATCCCAAACAAGTCCATTACTTGGCTTCATACATCTCAAGTGTACTTGTAGTGAATAAGCAAGTGGTCGACTACCTCACTAGCTCCCACACAAAGGGCACAATGATCAACGATCCACATAACAGAGATGATCAATGGACTACAACTTGCTCTGGAATGCTTTCCACCCAAACGCTCACACTATAGGGGGGCGGGATGCTCCAAACTTTTGATCACCACGAGAGAGGGGTAGAAGAAGCAAAATGGAGGTAGAATGACTTGACGGTAAATAGACCAGAGGCATTCAAGATCCAAACTTGTTTATCTTCTCCGGGACTCATATTCAAAGCCAAAATCATCGTTGGTACCAATTTTAGCAACCTCAACTCCCCCTCTATTTGTCTTTGTCAATTCGAGACATCCTTCGCCCATCATAATTTCAACTTGGAAATCAAACTTTTCAGTGCCCATCTCCTTTTACTTTGCAATGAATTCTTATGCCCTTTTGAGATGCAATTCTCCCTTACATCTCTTTAGTCCAACTTCATCGGAAGTTCAAACACCTGGTGTTCCTTACCAACCATGTTTATAGCCAACAGCCCAACTGCATATATCTGAGAATTTCTGCATCTCCTAAAAAATACAGTGCAAACAAAATTTGAGGAGACACATCTGAATATCCATATGAAACTCAACATTCTACAAGTTTAGAATCTGCATCAAGTCTCCATATTTCCACTACGGGTATCAGTTCAATGGCTCTCTAATGAACCTTCATTTGTATTCTGGGAATTCAGTATAACATTCATCTGCCGTTCAAAAAAAAAGTACAACATTCATTTCAGATAACTTGAAATCCTCTAGCCCTTTCAAATCATCTTCACTTTCATGTTTGAACCATGGTTTTAAATTTCAATTTCGGTTTCGATTTCGGTTGTAATGAAAACGGAAACGTTTGTGTAAATCGTGTAAAATCACAAAAACGTATGGAAACATACACAGATGATAGAATTTTAAGATGAAAGTTCGGGAAATGTTAAAATAATCACAAATACATACGTAGAAACCATCACATGTGCAAGACAACCATCCATAAAAGTTAACACCTATTAACATGGGTTGTCACACATGTCTGATAATTCAGTACATACTACATTTCACATGTAATACATATAAATATTTATACATAGTGCATATACCATATTTCACAAGAAATTCATATAAATATAATTGTGTACCTAATATTGATATAGTAAACCACTAATGCCCTTACGATTTTGGTTTCGGTATGCGATTTGGTTTCGGTATCATTTTGGTAGGGATTGAAATGGAAAATTTTCGGTCGTTTCATGTCGGATTTGGTGGAAATTTAAAACCATGACTTGAACATGAAAATATTGAAAAAAAAGAAATTTTCCAATTAGGCCTTTGAAAAACACTTCCTGAGGAAAAAATTTCTTGGGAAAATTTAATCTTTCCACGATTTAGATTTAGAGGAAAATGATATGATCATGGTTAATTTGAAGGAACGTTATCATAAATTGAAGATCCCTAAATAAAAGGTGAATAGGGTTGATTCAAGTTATCTTTTTTTCGTGTGTGTAAAAAAAGTAGAAAATTAGAGACGTGGTTGAGATGGACACAGCAATAGCGGATGACATTCCAGATCCAAACCCACTAATTTCCCAATTTGTTAGGCCAGGAGTAGAGCGTAACTCCATAGTAGTAGGATTCAGAGAGGAGGCGGATGGGAATTTGTATGAAACGGTTAGTAAGGGGCAAAACAACGTGGCAGAGAGCAGTCAAGATGAGGAGGTATCAGCAGTGTCAGCATGGCAGAGTGGAGAAGGATATATGATCAAAAATTTTGTGAATCGTGTTATTTCGGCTGCCTGTGTTCTGGGGTTATCACTTTTCGGGATGGAAGAGCAGCTAAGAGAATTAGTCAAACAGGCAGAGATTCGGGACTTTAACTGTAGGGATCAGTCGGATGTAGCTAAGTTGGATGCTACCAAAAGGATGCTTCATGAATTATCTCGGCTGCAATCCAGGATCAATTATGGGTCCTCTATACAAGTTTCTAAATCGGTAAAAGGCAAAGTTGGTGCGGGTAAAGGCTGCACTGGGGGGAGAGGTTCTCGAAAGCGATGTTCCCAATGAAGATACTTTCCTGGAATATGAATGGCCCTTGGTCATTGGAAAAAAAGGCACAGATGCAAAAAGTTTTATAGGCATCAAAACCTGATATAGCCTGCATTCTAGAGACCAAGTTATCTATGAAAAGTAGATCGAAAGTTAAGAGCTGTGGGATGCAAGGGCAATGGGAATTTATTTCTAAAGATGCCATTGGTGCGTGGTGGTTTTTTTTTTTTTTTTTTTGGCGGGGGGTGTTAGCGGTTTGGAACTCGAATGAAGTGGATATAGTGGACTCCTGGATTGGAAGCTACTCGGTGTGGAGCTTTCTATCTCCACACTCGGTATCCGTCATTCTGAAAAAAACAAAGTGATGATTTGAACTGGACCTTTACAGGTGTCTATGGACCTGTGGCAAGGTAGGAGAAGAATCTTTTCTGGGAAGAACTTGTTGAAATTAGAGGTAGTTGGGCCCATCCATGGTGTGTGAGGGAGACTTCAATGAGATTCGGGCCACAGAGGAAAGGGTGGGTTGCAGCTGTGTGAGCCAGAATATGATTCCATTTGTAAATTTCATTGCTAATCAAGAGCTGATTGATTTTCCATTGTCGGGTGCTCAGTTTACTTAGTCCAGAAACCCCAGCCGAAGTAGGATTGATCGGTTTCTTGTTTGCTCTAGATGGATGGAGCACTCATTATCCGACCCTTGCCCCCATTTTGTTGGACCCACGCCTCGAGACTTGGGGGCCTCCTCCTTTCAGATTCAATCTATCTTGGTTGGAGTATCCTAAAATGGAGGACAAGATGAGAGAGTAGTGGACTAATGCCAAAGTGGACGGCCTTGCAGATGTTGTGATCGGATCAAATTTGCGTCTTCTGAAACGAAAACTAAAGAATTGGAATTATGAAAGAAGTAGACAAGTATCTGAAAAGAAAAAATGGTTACTAGCCAGAATTAAGGAGATAGACATTGCTTTAGATGGAGGGTCTGCTAGCGCCTGGGAAGTGGAAGAGGTAGGGCGGTTGAAAGAGGAGCACAAAAGAATCCTCTTGCAAGAGAAGATATCTTGGAAACAGAAGTCCATAGTGATATGGCTGAAGGAAGGTGATAAAAATACGGCTTACTTTCATGGAACAACGAGTGCCAAAAGACGAAGAAATCGTATAGAAAGCTTGATGGTAAACAGGGGGCTAACGGATAGCAAGGAAGTGATAACGAAGGAAATAGTTGATTACTATAATCAATTATATTCGTCAAAAGCAGACTTGCGTCCTGGGCCGACGGTTTCTGCATTGCTTTTTTCAAAGTTGTTGGGAGTATGTGAAGGAAGATATGATGCAATTTTTCAAAGAATTTTATGATGGTCTGGAGTTGGATTGAGGAACAAGGGCCACTTTAATTACCTTAATTCCAAAGGTGAAGGTGCTTCATAAGTGTCGGAATTCCGCCCTATCAGTTTGGTTTGTTGTTTGTACAAAGTTCTTGCGAAGGTTCTAGCGGAGAGGTTGAAAAGGTCAAGGTCCCCCCCCCCCCCGGCCCCAAATCATTTCAGGAAGTCAAAGTGCCCTCGTTAATGAAAGGTAGATTCTGGATACCAGGAATCAAGAATGGGTATGGAAATCAAATTCCATTCCTATTTCATTTCCCATGGTAAAGGGAATGTGGATTCCAATTCTTGTGTTTGGTTACCCATTAACGAAGCATTTTCAGAAAAAAATAACAGGTTTAGGGTCTCACGTATGAGACGAAGCATTTGCCATAGAGAGAGAGAGAGAGAGAGAGAGAGAGAGAGAGAGAAAGAGAGAGAGAGAGATTTCCTCCCTTAAATCATGGAGATTCTTTCTCCCTAATTTTGTCAACAAAATCGAGTCTTTTTTGTGTTGGGAATCGGAGTACCACCTACCTAGGGCGGTTTCAAAATCCACCCAAGATTCCACCTAAAATTCCGGTTGGGCATTCCCTTTGCACCGAGTAAAATCACCCAAACACAAGAATCGTGGGGATAGAATCTAACACCGATTCCTTAATTCCGATTCCATCAATCCAAACACACCCTAATTGCTAATGAAGTAGTGAATTACTATTAAAAAATGGGCTACAGCGGTGTTGTGTGCAAGCTTGATATGGAGAAGGCTTATGATAGGGTGGGATGTAAATGTTTGGACTATCTCATGAGCACAATGGGCTTTGGTACAAGATGGAAATCTTGGATTGCAAAATGTATATCGTCTATACTGTTCTCTATTCCCATAAACGGCTCACCTAAAGGTTTCTTCAAATCCACAAAGAGTCTTAGGCAAGGAGACCCCTTGTCTCCCCTTCTATTCGTGATCGTAGCCAAGACTCTAAGCAGACTTATTGGAAAAAGGGAAAGAATGTGATTTATTATTTTTACTTTTTCGTTAATTTGTGCATGATTGGATTGGATTTGCCAGGCAGATTTTCTACAAGTGGTATCATAGTTGTGGTTGGAGCAATCGTCGAGGTCGGGTGGAGTGATCGTGGGTGTTGTGGTTAGATCATGGTTAGAGCGTATCTTTGGGAGTGGAAAGATTGTCCAAGAAAGATTCTCATTCGAGGTGGAGCGCTACACCGAGAAATGAGAAGTAATTTGAGATGGCGGTAAAATCGAATTCTACCCAATTCATCATTGACAAGTTTGACGGAAAGGGCAGTTTCACCCTATGGCAGATGAGGGTGAAGGACATCCTAGTTCAATAGGGCCTAGCCAAGGCATTGGAGGGAAAGGATAGGAAGACGAAGAAGATGATGGATGTCGAGTGGGAAGACATTGAGTCGAAGGAGGTCGCCACGATTCGGCTATGTCTGGCAAATAACGTTATGTATAACGTTATGGAAGAAGATGAAGCGCCTAAATTATAAGAGAAGTTGGAAAAGCTTTTACATATCAAAAGCTTGGCCAACCGATTGTATTTGAAGCGGCAGTTGTACGGGCTGAAGATGCGGGAAGGCGTAGATCTTCTGGAACACATTGCGGTGTTCAACGGGCTTGTGGATTAGCTCCACAAGGTTGATGAAAAGTTGAAGATACGCTCTTTTGCTCCACAACAGGCTTGCAGTGTTCAACAACCCTTTTGCTTCTTATTTCGATTCCTGATTCGTATGACAACCTGGTGATGACTTTATTGTATGGTAAGGATACGGTAAAGTTGGAGGAAGTCACGGCGTCGCTCTTAATGAATGAGATGCGGAAGAGGCATTGTCTTGACGAAAGTCAAGAGCATGTGCTGGTTGTTCATGGTGGGAGTCAAAGAGGAAGGTCATCTAATAGGACATCAAGAAAAGGCAGGTCATGATCCAGGGTCAACGGAAAGGGCGTGTAATGTTATTGTTGTAAGGAATATGGCCACATCAAGCGTGATTGTCCGAAGTGAGCTAACCGGCGTACAATGGTGTTACAAATATTGTGGTGGCGGTAACTGATGAGCGGAGCAAAGAGGTTGGAGACGTTCTCACAGTCTCCTCGGGTAATCACACTTCTCATGATAAGTGGATTCTAGATTCGGGGTGCTCTATTCATGTATGCTCCAGGAGGGGATATTTTGATACGTTCCAGGAGACAAGGGCAGGTGTAGTGTCCTAGGGTGACGGGTCTGCTTGTGACGTCACGGAAGTTGGAACGGTGAAGATCAAGATGTTCGATGGAGTGGGTCGTACTTTGGGTGGTGAGGGGTAAGTCTCAAAGATGCGAAGGAATCCAGTATCGCTTGCCAGTTGGACCCCAGGGTTTGCAGGTTTTCAGATGCAGGTGGAGCCATGAAAATCACATGCGGTTGTGTGGTTCTGATTAAAGGAGAAGAGTGTGGTGGGTTATATCATCTGGTCGGGGACACGGTGACTAATGTTCCTATGATCTCGACGGCTAGTTGGAAACAGAGTGATAGCGCTTGCACGCTTAGGGTCTCTTTCACAGTTGTTGTAAAGACAAGTTTCCAAGTTGCAGACGATGGTGAGAAGGTGACAGTACCTGCGTTGGGGACGATGAATAGAGATCCCTCTCCAAAGTTGAATAGGTGAGTCAACAGGCAGCTACACATGTGCATTGGTCGTGTTGATCGAATCGGGATGAGTCAGAACCAAGATGATTCGATGGTGATTAGCTGGTACTTCGGAAGGCCAATGGTGGTTTGCGGCGACAGCGGACTGGTGGCAACATCAACAGAAAATCTTCAGGTGGCTGGGAAACAAGCCAAGGTGGAGATTGTTGGGAAAGTTGCCTTGTTTCCCACGCCACATTCTCTGTGGTGGGAAATGGTAATAGGAAAATGGCTATTGTTAGCTTTTTGGAATCTTTCGTATAAAGAAAAAACGTACGAGAGGCTTTTCTCTTGCGTGAGGTCTGGAGATAGAGAAAGAGAGAAAGAGGACAGAGAAAGAGAGAGGGTTTCATCTTTTGGGTTTCGTCTCAGGTTTTTCTTCTTGGGGTTTTCTCTTGGGTTTTCTCTTGTGGGTTTCTCTAGGGTTATCTCTTGTATGGTCTTGGGTTTGAGAGGATAAGAAAAAGGTTGCGGGTTTGTGGGTTTTGGGTTTAATCCATTGTAATCCTTGTATATTGTTTCTCATAGTGGAAAATCATGTTTCTCGCCCATGGATGTAGGCTTGGCCGAACCACGTAAAATCTCGGTGTTAGTCTTGTGGCTTGATTTATTATTTTTACTTTTCCGTTAATTTGTCCACGATCGGATTGGACTTGCCTCGTGGATTTCCTCAACGCTTTTAATATGAAATACATAAGTAATCTTTGAGTAGATTCCTCAATGAGCAAAAGAGATACGAACCTACTTTCTGATGTGGCCAAAGGTTGGAGAAGTAGAGGGTAGAGGGGGAAAGAGAAGAATAGAAGTAGGGAAGGGGATGAGATTGGAAGAAAGAACAAGAAATTAGAGGGGAGAAATAGAAGAGTAAGAGGAGAAGAATATGAAAAGAAGAGAAAGGGAAGAAGAAGAGGGGTAGGGGAGAATCTCTGTTTTCAATTCATTAATTAATCATCAAAATCTAAAAACCCTAATACAAGAGGCCTATATATAGGCAATTAAAATAAGCTGGAAATAAAATAACACGGAAAATAAAATCCTTAAAAACTAAAACCTGAAAATAAAAATCCTAGAAACTCAATGACATGGAAATAAAAATCTTAAGAGCTCTAATGGGCCAAATATGCCACTTATTGGGCCTGCAATACGCATCACTTTCTTATTATATGAGCACAATGCTAATTGCACGAAAACCCATCAAAAAAATGCAGAGACAAGATGCTCATATAACCAAGAGAAATGAATTCAATAGAGATTTGTTCTACAGAATAAATTAGAACCCCCAAGACTTGAATTGATATATCCGCCCCTTTTCATTACTAGGGACACTCTTTTTTACTTTTAATACCAGCTAAGGCAGGCAGGCAGTAAGCAATAAGTGGGGTTTTCAAATTACGAAAATATCCTCCCTTCTCATTTTTCTCGCTTCCTCACGACTCTTCCCAAAATCCATTTCCATTCTAAGCATTGGTCTCTCTGTGACTGCATCCTCGTTGGATTATGACTCGCGTCAAATTTCTGACCCTCTACTTCATCTCTCTTGCAGCCGCATCGAATTTTTTAGGGTTTTTTCGTATGAAAAATGGGTCTGCATTAGGGTTTTTTGTCATGGACAATGGATGTGCACAAGGGTTTACGGATTGATTTCCATAGTTTTAAATTTCGACTGAAATCTGAAATTTCGGTTTGGACCGAAACCGAAACTATATTAGAATCAGATTTTTACATGATTTACCCGAAATTTCATTTTTCACCCTTATTTACAAAATTTCTACCGAAATGTTAAAGATTTCCACCGAAATTTCCACCGAAACCGAATAAAAAAATACGGTTACGGTAGTGGCCAAAGCCACATTTAAAACCTTGTAGATTTCTAGCCTCTTTTTTCATCTGATATTTGAAACTCTTTTTTCATACGCTGTGTTTCAAAATACCAAGAGATTGCTTTCCTACAGAAACCACTAATCATGAAACTCGTCAAGCATTCTCAGGCTCTCCTTGTCCTGTTGAAAAGGAGAAAGTAGTAAAATAAAATGGAGAAGATAAGAGTTTGGAACTGGAAGAAGAAGAAAACAATGTAATGAGAGAGAGAGAGAGAGAGAGAGAGAGAGAGATCCGTGCTTCAACTGGGAGTGGATTTTTGGCAAGAAACGGAGAGAGAAATAAAAAACGTTTTGATTTGGGTAAATGAGAGAGATAGGAGATGCGAATATTTTCATAATTTTCAAAAAAAAAAAAAAAAACAGTTCTTATCGGGTTACGAATGGAAAGCGGGTGTCCCTAGTAATGAAAAGGGGCGAATATATCAGCTCCCATACTTAAAATGTAATAGGGAAGATTATTATTGTTCTGATGCAGATATATCACATACACATACATTCCACTCTTTGGCTCCTGATGGATTTACCCTGATCTCCACCGTGTCTACAAGATAGATCAGGTAAGACAATTGTTCTGTATATTAATTTTTCAATGAACAAGAAGATAGTTTAGGGAATTCTAATGCATATTAATTTACTAAAGAACCAGTAGGAAACCCAAAAAAAGAAAAATAAATGCATCAAATGCATGACAATAGGATCTCTTTTCCATGCTTGAAAACGGGAAAGGTGATGGCAGCTAGAAAACAGCAACAGCATTTTGACTTTTCAGATGTCTACTTGTCCAAGTGCTTCTGTTCCTAATCAGCTTCTAAAAGAATACAAAAGGGACAAGAAAATGATATGAAAAAGCTACTCAAAAATCAAATCTGTGGGAGACAACTACTACCATAAGACCATAAAATACCCACCCCTTGCGCAAATAGGCTTTAGACATTGCAGGATCCAACTCGATTGCTCTGTTTGCATCAGCAACTGCCTCTGCCATGAGATTTCCATAGATTTATTATCAATTCCATGACAGAATAAAAATGCAAGAAGGAAAAAGTGAGAAAATTTTACAAATGATCATAGTAAATCCTCAATAAGCAGAAAACTGTGTCGCAAGAGGGTTCAGGTAAAATATATCTACGAATGAAATAGCCCCAACAGAAAGCAGGCAATAATGTCCAGCTAATAGGAAAACATAGAGCGCAATATTAACTACAGTCTGAACGGTTATTTATAATAAACATGAAAATGCAACCATTAAAGAATAAAAAATTAAGGAAAAAAATGCACACATACTTAATATGCAACCTGCACAAAATTTCCTCTAGGCAACAACATCGAATAAACTGAAAATGAACAAAGCAATTGGATATATATTATAGAAGTTAGAAAATGATTCCATAATGAAAAGGTCAACCGACAGAAAGTTGAGTTAAAGTTAGAGATCTTCTGGTGCGCAATCTGCAAATAGGTTTAACTTCTGCATAGTGAATACAAGCATGTCAAGCTTCCTCAATAAACTTCTTGAAGTGGTATGACGGGAAATGCTAGAACCAAAACCAAAGAAGCACTAGCCCAAATAGGTTGAGCTCCCCTGAGGAAATATTATATTCATAATGCGAACACCTCAGAAAATATATACTATTAAAGAATAAATCACCCTATTCAAAACATGTACCACTTGATAGGAACAATTTTCAAAACTGCACTCTTTATTCATCAAGTCATAAATTCGATAGCTATGAGCCTTATAATATATAGAGAGAAGTCCCACTTCTTGTCTCCTAAACAAACTTGCTGAAAAAATCATATTCTAACATATAAGCTCTAAAAGCTCTACTAACAGTCCTGATCAGCCCTGATTAAATAGGGATGGCAGCTATTTCTTTTAATCATGTAAAGAGGTTGGCAAATGCGGAGGCGGATAAATTGGCAAGAGATGGTGTCTCTACCAACAGTCCTGTTTCTAGGCGTGCCCTATGGCTTGGATAGCTTGGAAGATTAAGTTTAAGTGGTGGTTTGGGCGACGGCTAGAAAGATTTTTGGGGATACTCTTCTGATCAGATTCTAAGAAATTGGAAATTCACTTCGATGGGAAGAATCCCAAAGGCTAGGTGGTGATATCCTTCACCAAATAAAGGAAGTTGAATGTTGACATTTGCTCCCATGGCAACCCCGGTTCAGCGGGTATCGGTGGAGTTTTTTCTGACAATGATTGATGGCTGTATTGTTCACTCTTCTTCTGCGTCAATTGGCCATGCTAACTGGTTGGAGGTAGAAGCGACAACTTTGCATTATTGTTTACAAAATTCCATTATTCAGATGAACATAATATCATTAGTCAAATAATAATATGAAAGGCAACCTAGTTCTTGTAAATATGACTGGACAAGAGGTACCTAAGAGGGATATCTTTCATAAGGAAGGAGAGATTGAAGAGGATGTTAACCACAGAATAAGAGCAGGTTGGTTGAAGAGGAAGCATGCTTCAGGAGTTCTGTGCGATCGTAAAATACCTACCAAGTTGAAGGGAAAGTTTTATAAGACAGTTGTGAGGCCAGCCATGTTGTACGGCTCAGAATGTTGGGCCAGCAAGAAGCAGCATGTGCATAAGATGAGTGTAGCAGATATGCAAATGCTTAGATGGATGTTCGATCACACAAGGTTAGATCGAATTAAAAATGAAGACATCCGTAAAAAGGTGGGGGTGGCACCAATTGAGGAGAAGATGAGAAAGCACCACTTGAGATGGTTTGGACATATCCAACGTAGGCCTTTGGATGCTCCGGTGAGAAGAGGCGACTCGTGCCAAGTTGATGGAGTAAAAAGAGGTAGGGGCAGACCGAAAACAACTTGGGTAGAAATACTGACGAAAGACTTGATAGCTACGAACATAACAGAGAGCATGACCTTGGATAGGATAGAATGGAAGAAAATGATCCGTGTAGACAAACCCAACTAGTGTCGGGATTAGACTTACTCAATTTGAGACGGGTAGATCCTTTGACCTTCTTCATAAAAAATTTCGAAAGGATTCATTAACCGACCCCAACTCCGCTTATGTTTTTCACAGCCTGTCCTAAGCCAGGATAGAGCGTAGGCGTCAGGTTGGCTGCCGGCTGTAAACTTTGCAACTTTTCTATGAAATGAATCCTATAGAAAATTCGTTGGGGGCGTCACTCTCTTAGCGACGCGCTACATCGGCGCCTGGATGTAGTGTTAAATGAGCAAGAGTCTTTGCACCTTCACGGGCGGGTGCGAGGGGTGATGAGGCTAGTCTTGGGCCGTCACTCCCTTAGTGACACGCCACATCGGCGCCCGGGTGTGGTGAGAAATGAGCAAGGGTCCTCGCACTTTACTGGACGGGTGTGGGGGGCAAGGAAGCTAGTTCAAGAGAGTAGGATTCGTTTCGGCAGTTGGAACGTAGGTTCACTAACAGGTAAGCTGAGAGAATTAGTTGATACGATAAGTAGAAGGAGAGTTAATATAGCTTGCCTTCAGGAGACTAAAGGGGTAGGAGAAAAATCTAGAAAAATAGAAAATATGGGTTTCAAGTAATGGTATACCGGGAAGGAGAGGAATAAATATGTGTAGGGATTATAATAGATAAGAGCCTAAAAAGTGAGCTTATAGATGTCAAAAGGAAGGGTGATAGAATTATTCTAATTAAATTAATATTGGGTGAAGAGATGATTAATGTTATTAGTCCGTATGCCCCTCAAATAGGATTAAACGACTCGGTCAAGAGGCAATTTTGAGAGGATATGGATGAAGTAGTCCAACGAATACCACATGGAGAAAAGTTATTTATAGGAGGAGATTCAAACAAGCATGTAGGAAGAACTAGTGGAGGTTTTGAGAGGGTTCATGGAGGACTGGATTTTGATAATAGAAATAAGGCGGGAGAAGATATTTTGGAGTTTGCAGTGGCATATGATTTGATGTCAACAAATATTTTTTTAAGAAACGGGATTCACACTCGATAACCTTTAGAAGTGGCACCAACTGCAGCCATATAGATTTTATCCTCACTAGGAGAGAGGGCAGAGCTGAGTGTAAAGATTCTAAAGTCATACCCAGTGAGTGTTTAGTCACACAACATAGGCTGGTAGTGTTGGATATATGCATTAAACGTTGGAAGAGAAAAGATAGAGATGTTAGACATCTGACGACTAGGTGATGGAATCACAAAGGGGAAAAACTAAATATGTTTAAAGATAGACTGCTTAAAGAAGGACCCTGGAGTCGTGACGAAGGAACTAATATTATCTGGAATGAGATGTCTGGTTATATCAGGAAAGTAGCTAGAGAGGTACTTGGAGAATCTAGAGGGAGCGGGCCGCCATCTAAGGATACGTGGTGGTGTAATGAGGAGGTCCAAAAGGCGATTAGGTCTAAAAGGGAGGTTATAAATGTTTGCATAAGTGTAGAAATGAGAACATTGAGAAGTATAAATTGGCTAAAAAAGAAGCTACGAAGGCAATAAGGGAAGCTAGAGGCAAGGCCTACGAGGATTTGTACTTGTATCACAAGTTAGAGACGAAAGAGGGTGAAAAAGATGTTTATAAGCTTGCTAAGAGACAGAAATAGCAGGGACTTGAATCATAAAAATGCATCAAAGACGAGAATCAAAGATTTTTAGTAAAAGAAAACAAGGTTAAGGAGAGGTGGAGAAGTAAGTTCGATAAGCTGTTTAATGGAGAACGTTTAATGGAGAACCTATAACGAGTATGGGGGAACTTGATAACACTTTTGATGATACAAACCAGAGGTTTGTCCGTAGAATCCGAACATCAGAGGTAAGATTAGCTATGAAAAAGATGAAATTAGTTAAGGTTAACGGTATTCCTATTAAGACTTGGAGATACTTTGGTGATATAGGTTTGGTTTAGTTAACTAGATTATTTAACAATATTATGAAGACTAAGAAGATGCCTGATGAGTGGAGGAAGAGTATATTAGTACCTATTTATAAGAATAAAGGGGATATCCAGAGTTGCACCAACTACTAAGGAATTAAGCTAATGAGTCACACCATGAAGCTTTGGGAGAGGGTAATTGATCATAGACTAAGAAAAGAGACTAAGGAGTAAGAGAATCAGTTTGGCTTCATGCCTGGACGATCGACTATGGAAGTTATCTTCTTGATTAGGCGGTTCATGGAGAGATTTAGAAAAAAAAAGAACCTTCATATGGTTTTCATTGATTTGGAGAAAGCGTGTGATAGGGTTCCCATGAGTGTTATGTGATGGGTCCTTGAAAGGAAAAAAGTGCCTACTAAATAGTTGTATGATTAAGGATATGTACGATGGAGCAGTAACTAGTGTCAGAACTACTGATGGCATGTCTAGTGGGTTTCCAATTACAATAGGATTGCACCCAGGATCAGCTCTAAGCCCTTATCTTTTTACTCTAGTTATGGATGAACTTACGGAGGCTATCCAGGACGAGGTGCCGTGGTGTATGTTATTTGCAGATGACATAGTATTAATTGACAAAACCAAAGCAGGAGTTAATGCTAAGTTAGAGTTATGGAGACTAAGCAGAACTAAGACAAAGTACATGGAGTGCAACTTTAGTAATGTATGGAGGCGGGGCGACGATGTAGTAGATATGACTGGACAGGAGGTACCTAAGAGGGATATCTTTCGCTATCTTGGTTCAATCCTACATAAGGAAGGAGAGATTGAAGATTATGTTAACCACAGAATAAGAGCAAGTTCGTTGAAGTGGAAGCATGCTTCAGGAGTTCTGTGCGATCATGAAATACCTGTCAAGTTGAAGGGAAAGTTTTATAAGACAGTTGTGAGGCCAGCCATGTTGTACGGCTCAGAATGTTGGGCCACCAAGAAGCAGCATGTGCATAAGATGAGTGTAGCGGAGATGTGAATGCTTAGATGGATGTGCGGCCACCCAAGGTTAGATCGAATTAAAAATGAAGACATCCGTAAAAAGGTGGGGGTGGCACCAATTGAGGAGAAGATGAGAGAGCACCGCTTAAGATGGTTTGGGCATATCCAACGTAGGCCTTTGGATGCTCCAATGAGAAGAAGTGACTCGTGCAAGTTGATGGAGTAAAATGAGGTAGGGGCAGATCGAAAACAACTTGGGTAGAATCAGTGAGGAAAGACTTGAGGGCTAGGAACATAACATAGAACATTACCTTGGATCTAGTTGATCTACAGTTTGAATAAATTATAAAAATATATTCAGATCAAACCTTTAATCTACTCTTACATATACTGTTCATTGACTTCTTAAATATCATATCTAAGTTGAGATTAACAATCCATAGTGAAAACCAATCAAATCTAACCATTGAATCCGGAGACCGGGTCCATCTGTAAATCCGATGGTTGATATTAAGTCAATCCGGCTGTCAGATTCAAGATCAGAACTGTCCAAGAGGATCCTCCAAATTATTATAGTAAAACACTGTAATCAATGGTAACTTTAGAAATTACAATCACAGAAAACAAAAGAGTTCACGATATCCAACGATTCAAATTAATCAACACTTGAACAAGCTTTCTAAAAAAAATATTCAGATATAACGGTTAATCTACTCTTAAATCTCATATCTAAGTTAAGACTTAAGATTAACAAGCCATAGTGAACCAATCAAATCTAACCATTGAGTCTTGAGATCAAGCCAAAATATAAATCTGATGGTTGATATAAACTCTATCCGGCCTTTAGATTCAAGACCAGAACTGTTCAAGATGATCCTCAAGATAATTATAGTAAAACACTATAATCAAGGAGAACTTTAGAAATTACAATCACAAAAAACAAAGAAGTTCACGACATCCAAGGATTAAAATTAATCAATCCAGATATTGGAATCACGGTCGAAGTTGATAATTAGATCCCTTAGGATGTTTGGAAAGAAATTGCATAACTTAGTGAATGCATCAGTCTTCCTCCATTAATCCTACACCAGAATCACTCCAACTTGCAGTTTTACATCGTATCATACCATGTTGCAGCCCTAAGGCTTTATATCATCCATATACATTAATAAAGGACTTCTAGAGATTTTCCACAACTCAAACACAAGACAGATGGACCTCCTTTAACTAAAAATCCTAACTCTAGTAGGTTCCCACTTAAAACCCAATGAAAATAAAAACCAAAACATGTTGTGAATAGTAATCTAATTAGTAGCATGAACAGTAAATTAAAACTAATACAATAAAATCCTAAAAGAAACATATACCCTTACTACCATTCAAAAAAAAAGAAAAAAGAAAGTAACATATACCCTTACTAAAATAAAGGACAGAAATATCCCTACAAACAGAAGAAAAAAAAACTAAAGTACTAGCGATGGGCCCATCATCATATTTAGCCCTTTCTTGTTTTTCGTGAAGGATGGCCCCCATCATCAAGATGGAGGGAAGATTGCAGCGGGTGATTCCTCCAGCACGATAGCATGAACAAAAAGGCACTGCATTGGGACGTGTCATCTTGTGAGGTATATTGATGATATTTATGAGATGACTAGGGGTCACAAGATTGGCTTTTTGCACATTCAAAGGAGCAACAATGAATAAGATGATAAGTTAGCTTCGTCTAGTGTCTCTAGTCTACAGATGTATTCTGGACAGATCTTGCTCGTTGATGTGCATTTGTAATCTTTTTTCTCATTAATTAATTTCAGATATCGTGGTCACTAAGGAAAAAGACCAGCAATAATAATATTTATAATTATTGGTTTTCAAAAAATAATATTATATACATGGTTTTAAATTTCAGCTGAAATATTTTGTTTCGGCTGAAATATTTTGATTTCGGCTGCTACTTGATTTCGGGAAAAAAACACAAGATCTCACCAGAAATTTCAGTCAAAATATGCGAAACATGCAACTTCATATTAAAAAAAGTGAAGTTTTTTGGTCGAAATGTCGATATTTCAACAAAAACATAACAAAAATCAACTCCACTCGCAGAAAAGAGAAGAACGGCGAGACTACTTTAAGATATTTCTAAAAAAAACAACAAAAAAGAAAAAGAAAAACCAGTGGTAAGGAATCTTACCTAGATTTCGGCCATGATTTGGTGCCAAAATGTTTCTTTTATTTTACAAGATTTCGGTCGAAATTTCGTACCGAAACAGAAATGTTTATGTTTCGCTAATGACTGAAACCAAAACCAAAATTTAAAACCTTGATTATATATCACATCATGTAGAAAAACAGAGAAATACCTTCTCGGATATGGATTGAACACGATGTGCAACAAAAACGTCAAGAAACGATACAAGAAACACAAGATTCACGTGGTTCGGCAGTGCCTACGTCCACAGGAGGAAGATTTTCACTATTTCGGTCTATGGTTACAAACTCTCTTCTTCCAGGCCAAGAAACACAAAGTAAAAACTCCAAACCGTAACCCTAACATGTGGCTTATATATCAATGCCACTACATGAAGAAATTTACCAAAATACCCTATAGAGAAAATCTGAAAATCAACCCTATGAAGTCATACCAAAATCACTAAGCTATATCAATAGATAAGCTTTAAGGCTGCTCTCCAATATTGATATTTTAAACATTGGTAAAGATGGCCCATGCCCATATATGATTCATGACGGCAAGCTCAGTGAGCAAGAACAAAAAAATGGTATAAAAAAATCCATAAACTGCTTCCATAAGATGCACATTCTTTGCACATTTTCTAGAAACTCTCAATTGCCTATCTGATATAAAACCCTTCATCTTCCATTTACGTGCTATATCACAAGTTTAAGGACATATAAATCAGGGTCTTGAGAACACCATTTTGGTTTTAGTGTTTTAATGCTCTTGTACAGTCCAATCAACTGAACTCTCAACACACAAACATAGCACTATTTCCTTCGTGAATCCTGTTTACAATACTAATTGGCAAGGATTGTGTTCAAAATAATCTTGTATCACAGTCTCTTCTCTTATTGAATTGATATTTGAGACATCCCTTTCTATTAGGATGACATACAGGATCCTTTAGCATATTAGAAGCAAACACCCATATTATAAACCCATCTCTAAACAACTGCTCATTCAAGATAATCACATCATCATCGCATTCAAAAATTGTTCTTTGCAAGATCATTAACATCAATTGCCCATCTACCTTTTAAAGAAAAATGTGCTTCAGATTCTTCTAAATAGTGCACATAATGGAGCCATAAGGAACATCGATCACCACCGAGAGACTAACATGTGCAAAGAGGCCTCTTGTCAAACACTATGGAAGGCCTGATATTTGGGTTAAATGACTTTCAGGGGAATATTCGTACACCAGCAATATTACTCATGTCTAATTAAGCATAATGTTTTAAATTTAGATTTCGGTTTCGATGACCACCGAAAGGGAAAAAGCTTTGGTCTCGGTTGGAAACTTGGGAGGAAATCCTGAAAAATCATGAAAAAATAAGGAAACATATGCAAATGATGGAATTTTAAGATGGAAGTTTAGGAAAAGCTAGAATGAGAACAAATACACAACAGTGCCCTAAAATAAAGGACCAAAAGATCATTTAGTTTCACGATGAGGTACAAGGAGTCTGTAATTGGCTAGGGTAACGCTATTGGGGATGGCAATTTCTACCGCCCGCTCATGTTTACTAAATTATGGATGAGGGGAAGTAATTATGACGATTTTTTGGTGGGCGCAGCCACAGCACGTTAATATTAATTTAGAAAAAAGTTTCAACCTAAAAGTGCATCTGCACTTGGCTCTGGTTCTAGTGCCGGGCATGAAAGTAAGAAAATTAGAAATAAATGAATTCAGGGTAAACTGTGGCAGCACACGGTTTCCATGAGAGAATACAATAAGAAGGGCAGAGCCAATGATCACCGCAGTAGATAAATCGAATTTACCACTTGAAATCGGAACTCGTAAGAAGTTGCATCCATGATAAAAGTAAAACTAAAATATTAGGGCAGCGAGACCAAAAAGCAATTCGAGACCCTTTGTTGTTGGTCTATTGGCATCTATCTGGAAATAAATAAATATAAAATAGGTTACCGGTGAAGTTGTTAAGCTTGATGTTAGCCTGGGCACGGTCAGCGAAGAGGTAGGCGTTCCTGGGATCCATGTCGAGAGCCTGCGAGTAAAGATCTACGGCCAGTTCGAAGTTATCGTCCACGAATGCCTCCTTCGCCCTTTTCTCCAGATCGGACGCCATGGCCACCACTCCTACAGGGAAAGAACCCGTAAAGCCAACGATCTTCTACTCTTCCACCGATAAGACTCCCGACCCTTTATAAGCACGAGAGAGAGAGAGACTCCGCGACTCACTCGGTATCTTTCATAAGACCACGTTTGTCAATTGTCATGTCCTCTACTTTGCTGTATTTGCAAAAATAGAGTTATCACGTTTCAGAGAATTTTGCAAATCAGTCATGCCGTCAGTTTAATTTGTGACCAAAATACCCATGCTAGATTTCTTTTCAGTCACAAAAGACCAAAATTGTCCTTATATGTGAAAAAAAAAAAAAAAAAAAAAAAAAACTGCCTTCTAAAAGATCAGATTACCCATGATAATCACTCATATGTGTTGATAGCGTGGGTCCCACCGACTCAATTCAAACAAGTGCATCGGGTGGGGCCCACCATTTTGCCTCAAGTTTTGATGTGTAGGTCCCACGATCTCCACCCAAGCCATGTGGATGGTGGGGCCCACATTTTACACGTCATGTTTTGATGCCGTGGGCCCATCTTTTTGCACCCGTGCATAAGAAAGCTAATATGTATAGAAGGGGAAGTGATACTTACGCCTCTTTTGATTACTAGGGACACCCACCACCGTGGTATCAATGACAGGGGGGACAGCTAATGTACTTGATATCAGAAGAATCCAGTGGGTTTGATTGCCACCTACACCGGCACCGGGTGTCCTTGGCGATCAAAAGGAGCGTAAATATCACTTCCCTATAGAAATCATATTACCTCACCCTTCATTCAAAGCTAGTATCATCGACAGTCATGGATATTATTTTTATTTTTTTTACAATATAACTTTTTCGTCTTTTCACATGTAAGGACATTTTGGTTTTCTTCAACGTGTCGAAAAATGTACCATGCGTACTGCAGTCACAAATTGATCTCATGAACTGATTTGCGAAATTTGTGAAAGTCACTCTAACTTGACGACTCTATTTTCAGATTGTCAAACTAGAACTCTTTTTTACAAATATAGTAAGGTAGGAGACTTCTTTTGAAAATGCCCTTATTAAAATTCCACCTTTTATTTTAAATTATAAAAAAAAAAAAAAACCATGTGTTGTTAGCTGAAATATGTCAAAAAACAACCTTCACGGGGAATTTGAAGGATCTTGATGTAAGTTGACTTCAACTAAGAAAAAGATCAAAATACCCTTTGGGCATGTTTGGATGTAGGTATTTTTTTTAATCAGAAAAAACTTTGTCAGTAATATTAGAAATCCTTGGTTTGGTGATCTCACTTAATGATGATTTCTCTGTTCTTGAAAAAAACATTCCCAGAAAATAAGGAAAAAGAAAACCTATTCAAGATGCTTTGCCAATGCTCATCTTCTTGCCTTCTTCGAAATGCTTATCTTCTTCCTCCCTCCTCTCCTCCAAACCCTCACCCCTTTATAACCATGTGCAAAAAAAGAAGGAGAATATGTCGGCAAATATGCCTGAATGGCAGCCCTCTTTCATGTGCCGTTGGTTGAAAAGGACACCGGAAAATCAAACCCCCACCTTGCTTTGTTGTATCGTCAGTGAGTGGATTATGGTATCTTTATGTCATCATCGACCTGACCATGGACACTCTCTTTCAGCCCTCTTCCCTAGTTATGTCAATGTAAAAGTAGGTGGGTTTATGGGCGGGGTTGCAGATAATCTGTTACTTGCCTAGATGGATCCCACTAGAGTGGAATATATCAGGTCTTCTAAGACCTGGTGTGGACCCCGATCCGAGAGGATGGCGTGCCGAGGGACGCGAGATCCCTCCTGGCGTCCTCAAAGATCTCCACAATGGAAGAAAGCTCTACCAGGGAACTCTCGAAACGGATGCCACCCTCACAGCATAGCATGAGTGGCGATATAAAAAGAAAGAGACACATCCTGATCCGGAGTCAGGGCTCGAAACCAAGATATATCTAGAAATAACTCAGAGTCGCCATCCATGGACACGCCATGGAACCAAAACAAATGCTCTGTTTGCAATGGATAACCAGAGATACGAAAGGTCCGTGCCTGATGACGAATGGAGAAGGTCCGAAGAGCGCCCCCAATTCGCCCGAGTGCGAACACTTGGTCTCTTATGCCATTTATTATTAACCTTGAAGAGTTTTAGGCGAAAATCATGTGAAATGGGGACAATCCTCAGGAGTCGTCTACCTAAGCATGCATTTCCTGAGAATACAAATAATAAGCACACAAAATAAAATAAAAGATGTGTTGCCTAATGATTGCTAGGTTATGAGTGACATACCTAACTGGTGTCTAAGTTCTGGTGGACGAACACATGCATGCTACAGCTAAAGGTATAGTTCTGCACAAGAAAGTAAGAAAACACATCAAAAGAAATACAATAATTACACAACAAATCCTAAGACTCTAAATGATTAGCCCGAGTCCTCGGATGGTCTGATGTTCATCCAAAGAAGCCTACGTATCCCCGCCTCCACGAGAATCAAGGCAACGTAGTTCTTCGCGTATCCTAAGCTAGGATGCCTAAGACACCTGACCTCTATCTTAGACTCGATCTAAAAGACCGGACTAATTATTAAAGCTTCTTGAACGATTATTTAAATTCCAGTGAATTGTAGATTTTAGGACACCCTATATGCCCTAACTAAATGCAGGTTAGCCCTAAGCTAATGCAGGTGGTTCCTACAACCTATGTGTAACTAGGCTGTACTTCCTAAGGAAAACAATAGGTTCGCTAACGTATCCAAGACCTAGTAATCAGTCGGCGATGTGAATCGCCAACTGACCGGACGGAGGCGTAACAAACCCCTAACTCTAACACAAACACAAACAAACCACACAACACAAGACAAACTCCTAACTCTAAAACTCTCTATCTAGGACAAAGTCCTAACTCTAGAGGAAGATCTTTTCGAAAAATAATATTTTGGAAGATTTATATTTTTTTTTAAGGGTTAAAAGATTTATATACAAAGTTTGGCTGGATTTGAGATAAGAATCTCAAGCTGCACTACGTACCTCGTGGAAGAGGATCAAGCCAACGTAGTTCGAAACGAACTCTCAAACTACGCTTCTAAAAGAAACACTAACACTTCAGATTTTTTTTTTTTAGGATTTTTTTATATTTTCAAATGTTTTTGATATTTTTAAAGTTTTCAAATGTTTTTGAGATTTAAATTTCTAATGTTTTTGGATTTTAAAGCTTTTCCAATGCTCAAGACCTTTAAATGTTTTCAATCTTAAAGGGAACACGCAAGTAATACCATGAACTAAGGCAAAGCCTTAAAGCAAAAAGGGGAAACCCCAAACAAGCAACAAAGGTCTCAAAGAGACGAATCACAACAAGAAACTGGCGTCTCAAAGAGACAAACCACAACAAGAAAGATAGTGCCCCAAGAACAGAGAAAACAATCTAAGATCCTAAGCAGGGAAGGCTCTTATATGACTGAGTTAGTCTCTAATGGAAAAACTCCTAACTAATAACACTAGGGAGGAAGTACAAATGAGTCAGAGACTCTAATAACACTACAAAGGATGAATGAGTCAAAGACTCTCTAATCAGGGCTGACTCCTATGCGAATGGACTATCGAATAAGGAGAAGCTCACAAGTAAAAAGGAATAAAAGACCCTGTGCATAGTTGGCAAAGGTGAAACACCCAGCCGGGCCGGACAGCTACCTAGTCCCAGGGTGCAACAAATGTGCAACCCAATACCCATAAGGGTAGGGGTATGCTGCCAAGCCGAGTAGGGTGTTCTCCCAAAACCAAACGACGCACAAAGAGGAGGTTTAGCAAGAGAATGAGACTGGGCAAGTCTCCTATATACAAAGGAGAGGTATGCTACTTGGACTGAGCAAGTCCCCTAAGGATGGGCTTGGGCTAGCGCCTTCATCGCCCTCGCAATGAGAGGGGATTCTAGTATCTAAAGAAAATTAACAGAAATCTATAAGACTTTGTTAGTCTATCAAAGAGAGAAGAAAAGGCTACCAAATAATCTCAAATTTTCAATCAATTATTATAAAAACAAAACAAATATCCGCAAAGTATGATTTACAACTAAAGAGTGCACAATCTGTAAGAATATGAACCATAAAATGGTAAACAACATTAATTAGTCCAGACCAGCCGCTGGATAGCCTAATAAAGCAAGAAACAACATTAAACACTTCTATGCCCAACCACAAGTACCACTGCCCCAATATGGGGGTGAAATCAGATGATGCTAAAGTAATCATCTGATATCACAAATACACAGGATAATATTTCTAAGCCCGCCTTGAGATCAGACAGTACTCATGTCGATAATATCGAATAGAGTAGTCATCTGATCTCCTTCTTTCCTAAAACAATTTATTTAAATAAAAGACAAGTTTATGAACTTCAAGAGAGTCTCACCTGAGCAGTCCATTTATTATCATCTTCAAAACCTAACTCAAAGATTAGTACAAGAGAAGAATATAAAAAGAAAAAAAAAATCAAAAGATTATGATAATTCCAATTTATTAAAAATTTCAGTGCATACATGGGACATCAACTTGTGCAGATCCAAGTGCGAAGCGGTGAGCCACAAAACATAAAGACGGGCTCCAAGTAACCTTATCATTGCCCTTCACGATGATAGAATAGGGTTCTAATACCTAAAAGGCGTCTAAAAGACTAGGCAAGTCTACTATACAAAGGAGGGGGGATGCTACTTGGACTGAGCAAGTCCCCCTTAAGAAATGGGCTTAAGAATGCATAAAACCGGAGCTAAACTACGGGACAGATTTGTGCTAACAGTGGCTGAACCAAGGGTTCACATTAGGACAGATTTCAGGTATTTCAAGACAATTTAGACAAGAGAATAGATTGATGGAGGATACACAAATTTTCAAACATATAAACCCAAACGGGTACAAGGATGTACACGTACACACCTGTACATGAAGGCCAAGGGTTGGCCCAAGAGGTTGTCGTAATCGAACACGGTGTGATAGACTCCCATGAAGACATCACCCAAGATCCAGATAGGACCACGGGGAGGCGGTACATCCAAAGCAGTAAATCCACTAATACACTGAGTTGCAGGTCCCTCGCCCACTTTAAGGATGTACTGCTCTGGGGTGAGGTCAAATGTTTTGCCCCCAATGGTGAAAGAAACACCGGGCAGGGAAGAAAGAACACTGCAGTCGACAGCTGATTCTCCCATTGGATTAGGCAGTCGGTCGCAAAGCTCATTGATGTAGTTCAATATAAGATCCTGTGTCTTATTCTGCCTAAGCTGATTCTGAAACCATACAACCGTCATCTCACAAGCAGAGCACATTGGATCGCCCACACCAACGGATTTGCCCTTACCGCCCTTATTCACAACACTCTCGATTCCAATACTAACACTTTGGGTTCCATTAAAAGCGCACAAACTAATCTGAGAACAGATTTTTCTCGGATTTGCCTCACTCAAAAACATTTCCATTATCAGTTCACCATATTGTGACACTACAGTTTTGCACTCTCGGCTAACAATTCCAGCAGCTCCAACGGCATGATCGATTTCAGTAATAACAGTTGTAGGACCTGCAATCAAAGAAGCTCCAGAATCTGCAATTGCCGAACAACCTTCTGCACAGAATCCAGCTGCTTGATCACCAACTAGGACGTCTCCCATGTCAAATTGCCAGTAACCTTTCTGGGTCACAGGAACATAAGAGTAATATAACTAGGAAAAACACCACTCTATTTTGATCGTTGCATTGAACCAGCCTTACCTTCTCATTTCAAAAAAAAAATGAGGGGAGAAAAGCAACTAAATCAATGGTCATTGCAATTCCCAGTAATAACTTCAAGGAGCCAATAAAAAAAAAGCAATGAAAACTGGTTTTGAAATGAAAGAAAGCTACCTTGACATCCAACAAAGTAGATAAAGACAACAATGGCAATTGAATTTGCATAACACCTCAACCTATATTAGAAGAGAAGATTAAGAGGGTCACCTGCAGATGGGTTCTAGATCCTAAATTTCGTTGTCAGAATTTTCGGATGAACAAGACATCGACTGCGCTGTTTGCATGATGGTCCTTCTCTCACAGCCCAAGAAACCCTTCTCGATCAAACACCCTCACTCACAGTGAAGATCAATTGGATCCAAAGTGGACGGCCAGATCCGATCAAAATTCCATAAAGGGAAATACCACCGAGGGGAAGAAGGAGGGCTTTGACTTAGGAAAATGGGGGATTGGGTTCTAATAAGATGGGGTTTGAGGAGGTGAAACTGGTGGCTGGATTGGAGAAGAAAATGGAGGGTCATGCATGGAAGGAGGGTGGTGATTGGGACGGCTCAGATTCCGGTGGCTTGTGGTGGCCGGTGGCAATGGGGTTACCGGATTCCGGTGACTTGTGGCCGGAATTAATGGGGATAAACTCAGAGGGTGGTGAATGGGTTTGGGTGAAAATGGGGAGGGATTTACAGAGACTAGGGGTAGGTGGCTTCTCGCCGGATTCGGGCAATCCGGTCGGAGAAGATGGGTTAATGGTAGAGGTGGCTGAAGAGTGATCGAAAGAAAAAAAGAAGATTTGGTAGTGGGTTTCGGTGGCTGTGGGGGAGCTAGATGGTGGAGAAGGGTTTCAATGGAGGTTGAAGAAGATGAAGATGGGTTTCAAGGTGGGTTGGCCGGCGAGAATGGGCTTTGAGATGGGTTTGCAGCAAGATGGAAGAGGGATAAAAGAGGTGGGGATGGTTGAGGTGGGTTTGGGTTGATGCTAGGGGTGGGTTGGATTTAATGGATATGGAGGTGGGAGATGGGATCTGCCGGCGGGAATGGGCTGGCCGGAGAAGACGAAGTGGGTTTTGGGTTCAAAGAGGTTCAAGGAGGTGGAGGAGAATCCGGTAAGGGTGATGGCGGCCGGAGGAGATGGAGGTGATGGCGGAGATGATCGGCGAAGATGGAGAGATGGGTTAATGGGTTTGGATTTTAGGGATTTCTCTTCTCTTCTCCCTGCTTTTGCTCTTCCCTCTCTCTGTTCTCTACGAAAATGAGCTCTTTCCATTTGCTTCGATGCTTTTTTTTTTTTATACAAAAGAAAAGATGTAATTAAACACACCCCTTTTCTACTTGGACAACCACCTCTAGTGTAATTTTTAACAACTTTTTAACTGGCAGGGGGTGCCCAAGAAGAAAACGAGAAATGATATATTTGATATCCCCAAACCTTCCAGGACACCCCCCTTGGCAAAATTAAGACAACTATTATTCCGCAAGAGGCGGCCCAAGCAGAAAACAGGGGGAAAAAATTTGCAAAAAAATATCTTCTTTGAAAAATGATCTCAACCGTTAAAATCACCTTTTCACTCAATGGCTGAGATCAAAAGAAACATAACCAACTAAGATTCCCTCTAACTAATCCTAGTCCTAATCACTCACTAACCTAGCTTAGGGCTTAATGGTGACTTGGAGAGGAAGAAAAGCATCTTCGCAAATTACGAAATTGCCCTGGTTCAGGATAATACACCCCTCAATTAAGTTGTACACTAATCTGCATACCCCTATATCTCCCCGGACAGCCCGCCATGGCTAATTTGAACTGGTTTTTGAGATTCCAGCACAACCCCTTTTCTGGCTAAATCGCCACTCTTCTGAACTTGCCCCACGACACTGCCTTAGCTCGTTTGCTAGGCAAAGGGGCTCGGATCGCGATGAAATTTTACAGGGACCTTGGTGGGACCCTAAGCTAGCCTAGGGCGTAATTTGGGGTCCACACACACTGATTTGAAAAGGTTATGCACAAAACAAGGAGGTGCAGGGCACGGTCAAAATGGGGTGTCTACAGATGCCCCTCTTTGGCAGAGTGTGCTTGTCACACGAATGGCAAAGCTGACAAGACAACACATTTTGGCCGGCCCGAAAATAAGAAAAAGCAAATTTTTGGGTTTTGATTTTAAAATGATATTCACAAGGGTGAAACAACAAAATAACACTACGAGACTCAAAGACTGAAAACAAAAGGGAGATAACCTCTCACCGACTCTTAACTCGGTGCTTGCATAGAAGAATGAAGATTTTGATTGACAATTTAACCCAAGAATCACTTGGCTAATTATCGAGTGCTAAAACGAGTAAAGAATACTTGAGAAGACTCAAAACCGGATTATGAAATTACCAAGACGGGTAAAGAAGTATTTTGAGGAAACTCAAACTATCAATACCGGATACATCGAGTTTTTATCCTGGAATCGAGAGCCAGATCATTCGAAACGGGTAAAGATTATTTGAGAAGACTCAAATTTTCGATACCGGATTACAAAACGGGTAGAGAATGTTTGAGAAGACTCAAACTTTCAATACCGGATACAAAACGGGTAGAGAGTGTTTGAGAAGACTCGAACTATCAATACCGGATACAAAACGGGTAAAGAATGTTTGAGAAGACTCAAACTATCAATACCGGATACATCGAGTTTTTATCCTGGAATCGAGAGCCAGATCATTCGAAACGGGTAAAGATTATTTGAGAAGACTCAAATTTTCGATACCGGATTACAAAACGGGTAGAGAATGTTTGAGAAGACTCAAACTTTCAATACCGGATACAAAACGGGTAGAGAGTGTTTGAGAAGACTCGAACTATCAATACCGGATACAAAACGGGTAAAGAATGTTTGAGAAGACTCAAACTATCAATACCGGATACATCGAGTTTTTATCCTGGAATCGAGAGCCAGATCATTCGAAACGGGTAAAGATTATTTGAGAAGACTCAAATTTTCGATACCGGATTACAAAACGGGTAGAGAATGTTTGAGAAGACTCAAACTTTCAATACCGGATACAAAACGGGTAGAGAGTGTTTGAGAAGACTCGAACTATCAATACCGGATTTCAAAACGGGTAAAGAATGTTTGAGAAGACTCAAACTTTCAATACCGGAATACAAGACGGGTAGAGAATATTTGAGAAGACTCAAATTTTCAATACCGGATTTCAAAACGGGTAAAGAATGTTTGAGAAGACTCAAACTTTCAATACCGGAATACAAGACGGGTAGAGAATATTTGAGAAGACTCAAATTTTCAATACCGGATTTCAAAACGGGTAAAGAATGTTTGAGAAGACTCAAACTTTCAATACCGGAATACAAGACGGGTAGAGAATATTTGAGAAGACTCAAATTTTCAATACCGGATGGGGTGATGAGATCTCGAGCTTTTTATTCTGAAAATGACGGTCAGGTCGTTCCTAACGTAACCTCCTAGAGGTTAGAGAGGAGGAAAGATAGTTAAAACATAGCCCAACTGGAATAGATCTAGAAATCATAACCTTTACCACAGGTATAACTCAAAGGCATTTGACGAAATCTCGCGGGCATTGGCCCCTTTAAACAAATAAACCAAAACTCTGCCTATATTTTGAAAAAAAAATGCAAAACTCAATTTTAAATTCCAACGAGGATTGGATTTTTCTGAAGAAACTGATCAAGGAGCCTAGCTCGAAAAGGGATGTTCGAGCTTCTCTTATCTTTATTTGACAAGAATAGCCATCTCAACCCTAAAGTTTTGTTCGACGTCTTTTATGACTTGGGAAACCAAGTCATAAAAGATGCCCCTAGTATGATTTTATTTCCATTACAAGATTCATAAGAGAGCCAAACGCAAGGGTTCAACTGAAGGCTTTCATTTCAAAGAAATACTTGAGGCTACAAAGCTTTTACAAATACAGGAAAAAGGGTTCTGCTCAAAGCATTCTTCCTCCTGCACTTCGTGATAACATTCCGAATAAACTTGAAAAATTGCCCCTTCTGAACTCTGCTCTGTTCGGCTCTGTCCGCAGGAGATGCAACTTCTTGCTTTTAAAGTTTATCGCCCCAGCCTCAAGAGAAGTAAAGGCTAAACTTGACCTTAAAGACCTGACTTTGACCTGACAATGAAAGATTCTGACACACGATAAACGAGACTTTGACAGATGACAGACGAAAACTTTGATAAATGCACAACATAGACTCTAAAAGAGACTGAATCTGCTTCTTAATTTGATAAATGTTTAAGGTGGTAACAGTCTACCGCTCTTAGGATCTTTTGAATACCGCATCTAAAAGTGTTTCATTCCTCTTTTCGGTATTTCAGTCATGGTTATTACCTCCTTTGGATTACTTAGTTTTAACCACTTTAAATTGAAGAAGTATCGGAAGAAATTATGCTGGCGCTTACTCAGACTCTGAAGTAATGCCCAAAACGGAAGCACAATCGGCTTTCAAAAGCCATCCTTCGTGAAATCCCTGCCATACTGAATTGCCCCTTTTAGGGTTTCGATTCAGCGGACCGCAGCCTTAATTTTTGCCTGGACTGTCTGCCCTTGCAGCTTTTTCCATCCAGCAGGCTCAGCACCCTGATTTTTGCCTAAGCCGCCCTTTCGGGTTTTCAACTTAGCGGGTGAATGACCCTAACTTTTGCCTAGAACGCCCTTGCGGGTTTTCAGTCTAGCGGGTCCAAGACTCCATCATTCTTTCCCTTTTTTTTTTGCGAACCTGGGCTAATAACACCAGAAGGACTTTTAGGTAGGCTCGGGTTCAAACATGATAACATTTGGTAAGTTTTGAGCAATTAGACCGAATCTGGACTATCCAGACTGCCTACGTATCCCCAAAGAAAATGGGAATCAGGTCCCGCGTAGTTCGAGGTTAATATCTTTTATGACGAAAGTCATAAAAGATGCCCCTGGTTAAGTTTGATAAGGAGGTTTTGCTTTTGGCTCAAAGGAGTTTAGCAAAAACGGTTTTCATTTTTGAAATCTGGGCTATTGGCTTAAAAAGCTCAAGTCGTCCAAAGATGGCCTTCTAGTGTTTTTAGGTGTAATATTTCTTTAACTGATCCAGGTTTGTAGGTTCTGTTAATTTTTCTCCATTTTCATTGAGGAGTCTTACAGCTTTTCCCGGCAGGACTTCATCGACAATATAAGGACCAGACCAATTTGGACGAAACTTCCCTCTCGGATCAAATACCGGTGCCCTATAGGACTTCAAGACAAGATCCCCTGGTTTCAAATCTCGGACACGAACCTTCTTATTGAACGCCCTTTCAATCCGCCTTTGATACCCCTGGATATGATACAGAGCTCGTAGCCTCTTCTCATCTATCATCTGCAGTTCCTGATGCCTGGCCTTCGCCCATTCAGATTCCGGCAAGCTTGCCTCTATCATCACTCTTAGAGATGGAATTCTAAGTTCAACAGGCAAAACTGCTTCCATTCCATACACTAAAGAATACGGAGTGACACCTGTAGAAGATCTGATCGACGTCCTGTAAGCCCACAAAGCATAAGGAAGCTTGTTTGACCAGTCTTTGTAAGTCTCCGTCATCTTACTGATGATTACCTTGATATTCTTGTTTGCTGCTTCAACGGCTCCATTCGTCTGCGGCCTATAAGGAGACGACTTGTGATGCTTTATTTTAAACTCTACACACAAGTGCGCTACTTCCTTCTTGAAGTGAGAACCATTATCTGAGATTAACTCATGAGGTACCCCATATCTGCAAATAATGTTTGCGCGGATGAACTTTGCAACTGTATTCGAAGTAATGGAAGCATACGAAGCGGCTTCAATCCATTTCGTAAAGTAATCAATTGCGACCAAAATGTATTCATGCCCGCTCGAAGACTTTGGATGAACCTTCCCAATTATGTCAATTCCCCATACTGAAAACGGCCATGGAGAAGTCATGGAGTGCAACTCCGAAGGAGGTACATGAATAAGATTAGCATAGACTTGACACTTATGGCATTTCTTCACAAATGCGAAGCAGTCTGCTTCCATTGTGGGCCAATAGAATCCAAGTCTCAAAATCTTTCTTGACAACATTTTCCCATTCATATGAGGTCCACAAACTCCCTCATGCATGGGTCTGCTCGATAAGCTCAACTGCTTTGTCTTCATCAACACATAAAAGCTGGATTCCATCAAAGGATCTGCGATATAACTGATCACCACAAATAACAAAATTGGCAGCTAATTTCTGAAGGGTTTTGCGCTCTTTCCCAGAAGCCCCCAGTGGATGCCCTTCACCGGATATGAGATTCTTGATGTCTGTATACCAGGGCTTTCCATCTGGACACCTAGCTGCTATTTCGATAACGTTCACATGCGCTGGCTCCCATTGCAATCGCACTGTAAGCGGCTGGACCTCCATTGTTGCTGAAATGTCTAACATAGAAGCCAGTGTAGCCAAAGCATCAGCAAAATGATTTTTTGTTCTATACAAGTGAGTAAATGTAATACTCCTGAACTTCTGGACCAAAGATTCGAGATATGCATTATACGGGATCAATCTATCTTCCCGAGTCTTCCATTTTCCATTAGTCTGGTAAATGATCAAGATGGAATCTCCAAACACATCAATGTCTTGAATCTGCAAAGCTAAGGCTGCCTCCAGTCCGGCAATACAAGCTTCATACTCCGCCATGTTGTTGGTGCACTCAAACTGCAACTTGATAGATATAGGAATATACTCCTTCTGAGGGGATACGAGTACTGCTCCTATTCCTTGACCCTGGTTATTGACTGCACCATCAAAATACATTGCCCATCTTGTATTTGGAGTATCCTCTTCAACATCCATAATCTCTTCATCAGGAAATTCAGCCTTCAGGAATGCGTTCTCTTCCACAGGTGAATCAGCTAACTGCTCTGCAATGACCCGCCCTTTAACAGATTTCTGAGTGACATAAGTAATGTTGAACTCAGATAACAATAACAGCCACCTTGCGGTTCTTCCCGTAAGAGCAGGCTTCTCAAACAAATACTTCAACGGATCCATCCGTGAAAGCAGAAGTACCTTGCTTGATAACAAATAATGTCTGAGTCTCTGAGTTGCCCAAACTAATGCTAGACAGGTCTTCTCCAAGATTGTATACTTCACTTCGTATTCTAGCATCTTCTTGCTGATGTAGTATACAGGCCTCTCCTTCTTAGACCCTGAATCTTGCTGAGCAAGCATACAACCCATCGCTGTATCCGTGATGGATAAATACAACAACAATGGCTGACCCAGGATGACAGGAGATAAAACAGGAGGTAAGGACAAACACTGCTTGATTTTTTCAAAAGCCACCTGGCATTCTTCGGTCCATTTCTTCGATGAATTCTTCTTTAGAAGCTTGAAAATAGGCTCACAGGTCATAGTTAGATGAGCTATAAACCGTCTCAGATACTGAACTTTTCCGAGAAAACCTCGGATCTGCTTTTCGGTCTTCGGCGGTTCCATCTCCTGGATCGCTTTGATTTTCTGAGGATCTACTTCAATTCCCCTTTCGCTCACCATGAATCCCAGTAGCTTTCCTGAAGTAACCCCGAATACACACTTGCTGGGGTTCAGACGAAGCTGATACTGTCTGATTCTTTCAAAGAATTTTCTTAAAGAGACAGTATGCTCCGGCCGAGTCTTTCCTTTGACGATCATATCATCTACATAGACTTCGACTTCTTTGTGGATCATATCATGAAGAAGAGCAGTTGCAGCTCTCTGATAAGTAGCGCCTGCATTCTTCAACCCAAAAGGCATTACTCTGTAACAGTAAGTTCCCCACTGAGTAGTAAACGCTGTCTTGATCATATCCTCCGGCGCCATCTTAATCTGATTGTATCCCGAAAACCCATCCATAAAAGATAACAGAGCATGACCAGCTGTATTGTCCACCAGAAGATCAATGTTCGGAAGCGGGAAATCGTCCTTCGGACTCGCCTTGTTGAGGTCCCTGAAGTCCACACACATCCTGACCTTTCCGTCCTTTTTGGGCACCGGCACTATATTCGCTAGCCATTCTGGATATTCAACAACTTGAATGAATTTTACTTCCAATAGCTTTTTAATTTCATCATGAACTTTTAACTCCCATTCTGTTTTAAGTTTTCGGAGTTTTTGCTTTTTTGGCTTCGCGCCAGGGATTAAAGGCAACCGATGCTGGACAATGTCTTCGCTCAATCCCGGCATGTCATCATAAGACCAAGCAAAAACCTCCTTGAACTCCTTAAGTAAAGTGATTAATTCCTCACGCTCTTCGGGAGATAAAGTTTTGCCAATTCGTATTTCCCGAATTAAGGTTTCGTCACCAATATTTACGGTTTCAATTTCCTCTTCAAGCGGTCTTGCTCGGCGACTCTCCTCTTGTTGAATCAGATGTTTGATTTCAAGGGGAGTTTCGTCGGCATCCTCATCAGAGGGGGAATATTGATTATCATTATTAATATTATCAGTTTTAAGAGCAGAATCAGTACTTGAAATGGAAACAGGAGAAACAGAGACAGGAATGTATGTAAAAGAGTCTTTCATTTCATTCATAGTATTGATTACATCAAGAATGGAATAGCCCACAGCAGGCATTGTATTGGACTCTAACGATGTATTCACAGACTCAACAGACAACTCAACATTGAACTCAGCCAACTCTGGCATATGTGCAGTTGAAGAAATAAACTCATCATCTAAAGTACTCTTGGACTTGACCTTATTAGAAAGAGACTTGTCACCGACTCTGGAACCAGATCCAACTTCTACAGTACCTGGGAGGTCCAGTTGGTCAAGGGTCCCTTGGCTGGGGTGATTAACTCTGCGGGGTTCAGAATGAATGCATCTCTGCCTATCACTGCCACCTCTGACGCTTCGGTCTCACTGCCAACCACTGCTGCCACTGGATATTCGATCTGAAACATGCCATTCAGACAGCCCGGCTCTAAAACATCGGCCCAATCAGTTTTCGGTGCTGCCTCAGTAATCTGCGCACTCATTGGCGCTTCTGATAACTCTAGGTTAAAGAAAATTTCAAAACCTGGAAACCTCTGCCCTGTCACATCATCGGTCCACGGCTCAGCAAACCCGCAAAATGGAAAATCTGCCCCCTCTTTTCTGAAAATGCCATTTCTGATCAGACTGATTGGCCCCATAGGCAATTCTAAACCCCGGCGGCGGCACTCGGCCCATTTCAGCATGTATCTTTTCATTTCCTTGACCTCCTACTCGGTCGGCTTATATCCCAAGCCAAAGAGACCATTGAAAGTTCTGAGCACAGGCCACTCAGTAGGGCCTTGATGATATTTGCCCAGCCCTGCGCCTGGAATATAACCCTGTTTACGGATCATCCTGACCACATTCGAGTTGGTGCTAGTCAAGAAGAAAACTTCTTCGCCCATGGCTTCTTTCATGGATATGACCGACACCTCCAGTGAAAAACCTGTCAAGCTGACATCGGCTTCTTTCCCAACTACGAGCTCCTGCGAAATCTGTCCAATTTCTAAATCCGGGTCACCCTTCACAGTCACTACCCTGTTGTTATGAACAAACTTCAACTTTTGATGAAGGGTAGAAGGGATAACTCCGACCTTATGCAGCCAAGGTCGACCCAATAACAGCAAGAAAGAAGCTTTAATGTCCAATACTTGAAATTCGATGTCAAAGTCTTCTCCCCCAATCTGAATTTCAGTGGCCAGGGTTCCGATGACATCTCGCCGGGTGCCATCATATGCTAATATACCCTGCTCTGAGGGAATAAAATCTCCAGGTCCAAAGTCCAAAGTCGCAGCAGTACTCAGAGGACAGATATTCAGAGCGGACCCATTGTCGACCAGTACTTCGGGTACCCTTTTCTTGTTGCAGATCACGGTAATTTTGAGTGAACGAGCATGGTCACTCCCTTCAGGAGGTAAATCATCGTCTGTGAAAGATATTACCTTGGAAGTCCTAGTTACAGCGACTAGGCTTACTAACTCATCGGGAGTGATCTCAGTTGGCACCTGAGCAGCATTCAACTCCCTGAGTACAACCTTCCTGTGCTTAGACGAAGACATAAGTAGACCCCAAATAGAAACGTTTGCTTGGGTCTTCTTCAGCTGCTTCAACAAATTATCTTCTTCCTCATCTGCACTCGGCCTATTCTGCCCCTGATTCTCGGCTGCTCTCACTGCTTCTGCAGGGTTTTCTGCTCTCAATTCCGCGGGCTTGAACACACGGCCACCCCTGGTAACGTGACGAAGCTCGTCACACTGATCTTCTAACAGAAGCAAATCATCTGCATCCATTCTCAGAACATACGGAGCTTCAATTGCCTCCTCTTCTTCAAAATCACTCATCCTTAGAACATAAGGCGTTTCCTTTTCTGCCTCAACATCCTCACATCGAAGGACGCATGGAGAGGATGTCTCTGCCAAACTGGTGCTCCCCCTCCAGAGGGCATAAGACCTTTCCCTTTCCATCTCCTCGATCTCTTCAGGATCAAATCTTAGAATATAAGGTTCATCAGGAGTGATTGCGCAAATGAGAATGGATGGATCAAGAACCGGCTCCTCGACAAAAATGGCATTCGCTACATGAGGAGGAATTGCACGATGATTGGGAAGGGGATTCCGAGTTACATTGGGCCTTTCCACCTCAAGCTTTCCGTTCTCTAACATAGTCTGGAGCGCATGCTTTAAGGCCAGACATCTTTCAGTGAGGTGACCCGAATTTCTGTGGTATTCACAATACTGGTCTGCTCTCCAATATGGGGGTAACGGGTTAGGTACTGGCCTAATATCAGGTAGTCTGATTTTCTTATCCCTGATCAACTTTTTCAGAATCAGAGGTAAAGGGTACGGTAAGGGATCAAAGTGCCTCTGAGGTTTCTGCTCTACCGGGGCTGGCGCTGGTCTCGCCACCTCTGTTACAGTCCTGGCCGCTGGGCGAACATTGTTTACGTGGTCAACTTCTTTCTGTACGACCACGTGTCTCTTTCCTTCCTTGATGTCTGATGGAAGTCTGGCCCTCAGACCCTTAGCTATTGCATCCTCAGTCCTCGTCCCAGTCTTAATCAGATGGTCAAAATCGGTGTAATGCTGAGGGGACATAAAATGGAAATACTGCGGCGACAAACCCTTGATCACCAACTTGATCTGATCTTCTTCTGATAGCCTCTCGCTCAGCTGGGCAGACTTTCGACGCCAACGACGGATGAAAAAGGTAAAGGTCTCCAGAGGACCTTGCTTTAACTGTTTGAGATCCCTCTTGGTAACCTCTATCCCTTCTTCCATAGAAAACTGCTCTACAAATTTGTTGGAGATGCTTTGTAAGGTCTTCACCTCTTCGGGTTTCCGACGCAGAAACCACTTCTTCGCCACCCCAGTAAGAGACATTGGAAAGACCCTGGCCATTTGCTCAGGAGATAGCCCACACTGCTGCGACATCTCAATAAACCACCTCATATGATTCCGGGGACATCCAGTCCCATCATATTTGTCATAATCGGGGGTTTTGAATTTAGGGGGCAAGGTGACTCCCGGAGACATTATCAGCTCAGATATATCGAACTGCCTTGGGCCTTGATGTTTCAAGCTTTCCATTTCTTTTGTCAGCTTCTCCAATTGATCAGCTACCTGCTTTTCCTTATTATACCGGGCCACATCTGGAATGCAATATTCTTCAGCGTACTGCCCTTCCTCTAGGTCGACGTCTACTGGTGAAATGAAAGGATGGTTCAAATTTGCAGGGCTCGGATTTACCGGTATAGCGGGAGAGGGTTGAACTGCAGGTGCTCTAGAAGTAGAGACCTTTTCATTAGACTGGGCTTTCATTTGGGCCATCTCTTCTTTCATAAAGGCCATATCCCGGGTAAGATTCACCATCATCTCTTGAATTTTAGCTAACGCATCATTGGGTTCAGCCATTTGGACAGATTCTAGAGATTCAGATGATTCAGATAAAGAGGATGCAGATTGCTCAGGTAAGGTTAGCGGTTCAAATTGACGAATGAGTCTAGACGTGGTTGACTGTCTAGACCACGCAGGTTGACTTACACCTGAGGGAGCGATGTTTGCTCGATTTTAGAATCCTGAATTGGAAATTAACATACTAAATTAAAACAATAACCATTGAGATAGAGTATTCTGTACCAAATAAGATAAGAGAAAATCACAAATGCTATTCCATTGATCAATAGTCAAAATGCAGTTACAATCAAAACATTAGTCTTTGCTAACAATTGGATGAAAGTAACCATTTACAATGAAATTTGAAGAAATTAAAATGACAATTTCATGAAAAGGAATCTTCAAAGCTCTCCGCTTCGAGCTCTCCGGTTTGCAGGCTCCTCCAGTATTTCTCCCTTCCGAAGTTTAGATGCGAAAGCAGATCTCCTCTCCGCGATTTTGTCTCTCCAAGCAGCTACTATGGATGCAATGAGATCAGCAGTAAGGTTTTCACAGCTAGGTGGTGTGATAACCTTAGGAGTACAAGAGTGTGCGGTAATCTGACAAGGGAAGCACAAAGGTGCATAGAAAGATGATTTCTCTAAACCCATAAGATAAACAAATGAGTATGGGTAGGTGCTGGTGATAATTTGTGGACATGATTGACTCACCCAATGAAATTGGTTTTCCCTTACATTCTGCAGCCAATGGTGCCATTCATTAAGCTGAGATTGCTTAACCTTTGTCTTCCAAGAATGAAAACTCTTAAGAGTGTACTCAATGCTGTTTTGTGGCTGAAGGATAGTGAGTTTCTCACATAGCCACACATATAACAGCTTAGCACATCCGAAAAAATTATCCTGCACCTTTTTACTAGCAATGAGGTCTAAGCCATAAAAGGTTTCGGCTAGCATTGTAGGGACAGGATTTCTCCCCTCATTTATCTGATCTACTATCGCCAACAAAGTGAAAGGGGCGGCACTAGAGTCTCTGCGAAGGACATGGCGTGCAAAGACAGCAAAGACTAAAGCATTACGCCGACACTCCTGAAAACGGGAGTCAGTAGGATTGACGTTTTTGGAAAACAACTCAATGAGGGTCTGAAATTGCACATTTTTCTCTGTTAAGCAATGCAAAGTTTTCACAACCTTATTTTCGAATAATCTGCGAAAGAGATCATGAGGAGAGTCTATGCTCGAAGGTCGGATCCAAAGTCCCTCAGGAGGAAGCTCTAGCAAGGCACATCAATCTTCAAATACAGGACAAAGTTCAAAAGACCCAAATCGAAAGACATGGAAAACAGGGTCCCAAAATCCAGCAGCTGCTTGAAGAAACTTCTAATTTATACCGCGACTATTCAGATGGGTAAAAGAAACGATGAAACGCTCAGCCACACTCCTTTCTTCACATCTCAACGGAAAAGATTTAACAGTCTCAGCTATCCACTTGTCTAACAAATTATTCGCCATGATCAGACCTAAAATTCAGATAGGACAAAGATCAGGAGAGAATGGGGATAACCTTGCATAGACAAATGACCAGGGTAATCTGAAAATCAATTTCATTAAAAGGATGAACTCTGTGACAATGACTTTTTCATCAAAGATGAGAGGTAGCCAATAGATCAGAAAAATAAACCACGGCCATAAGATGACAGAAGTAGGTCATAAACCGGATCTAAATCTGGTGATGAATACCAATAACTGTACGATCAAGAGGATCAATCATGCTAGACCATGGTCATAAGGACAGCGAACGAGCTATCGGCCAGATCTCAAGACAAAATAGGTAAACAAACGAGCGCATACCCTAATGAATAATAGATATACAAGTTGAATCTATGACACAACAAAAGAACAGATATACAATCCAATGGTAGCAAATAAAACTGTGACCACGAGGACGACATATACAGGCCACGCACTTAGTGAAGCAAATACAGCTGACCAAACCTGAAGTTCTTACTAAAAATTGGGTTCTAAGCTAAATCAAGGTTATTCAAGGGAATCGAGACAAGAAAAACTGACTCTAAAGAATAGCCATCATGCTAAAAATGTGCTGCGAAAAATTCGACAGCATAACGGCTAGACAAAGAAGTCAAGATAAGGTAAACTCATGGTTTAACTAACTCTAAAGGATAGCGGTCATGCTTAATATGTTCTGCGAAAAATTTGACAGCATGACGGCTAGACAAGAAAGTCCAGGTAAGGTAAACTCATGGTTTAGCTAACTCTAAAGAATAGCGGTCATGCTCGAAATATTCTGGATAAAATCCGGCAGCATGATGACGCTAGAAAGGATTCCCACAACTCAACCGAAGGTATATAAATAACGGTGGTAAAATCGATTCATAATCGGTAAACGAAATAGGCTACCAAAGAAAGGTAAACAAATGAAGGACTGACCACAGGTGGGAACATATAACAGCGGGTCAGACCTTATAACCAACAGATCGAAGGGCCGATCCTGGCCAGGGTAATGGCGATCAAAAACCACTGACTAGATCTAGATCTGAATAACGAATGGATACAACTGATCGAAATGAATAAGGAATTCTAACTAAGAGGAGAACCCTAATATATATAATCAGCACATATATATACACATATACATATATCCTACCCAGGGGCACCAGCCCTAATCTAGTCTAACGGAGTCGAGAAAGTCTCGACTCAAGACAGACTGATGAGTGTACTAGGACCGTGTTGTAGCCATATAAAATGAGCTACCCTAGTCTACAAATGGGACAAGGCTCCTAACTCTAGGCTCCACATGTGTGAGCAACACATGTTCGACCCCATATGAATGCAAAATATACATATACAAACACGGGTACTTCCTAGTTGGATTTCACTAAGTCAGTACGTATATACATAATATATAAAACAAAATAGGGCTCCGGACTCAATCTAATGGGTACTATGCGTATGAAACATACTTAATATGTATAACAAAAGTACGCCCAATGTTATACATAGTATGCTTCATTGCTCATCGGCTGCTGTAGACAGAAGTACGCCCAATGTCTACGGTTGCAGCACCGGCGCATAGCTTGGAAATAGATTCAACAGTACCATCAAGGTGTAATGACATCCCAGTCGGGCACGCATTGAATCTATCCCGTGGAGCCAATAATGAAAAACAATAAAAGAAACAAAAAAATATGACAATGCATGATGTGCAGTGTGTGAATCCCTTGTTTTAATTACGCACCTGTCTGGTGCCCCTGGATTCTAACGATAGAGTTCCCATTTAAAATGATTTTAGCTCAAATTTCTCCAAAGTTAGTAAAAATGGCATTTTTATAGAGTTAGGCAATGTTTCAAGAACTCCCCAGTAGAGTCGCCAGCCTGTGGACCCCGATCCGAGAGGATGGCGTGCCGAGGGACGCGAGATCCCTCCTGGCGTCCTCAAAGATCTCCACAATGGAAAAAAGCTCTACCAGGGAACTCTCGAAACGGATGCCACCCTCACAGCATAGCATGAGTGGCGATATAAAAAGAAAGAGACACATCCTGATCCGGAGCCAGGGCTCGAAACCAAGATATATCTAGAAATAACTCAGAGTCGCCATCCATGGACACGCCATGGAACCAAAACAAATGCTCTGTTTGCAATGGATAACCAGAGATACGAAAGGTCCGTGCCTGATGACGAATGGAGAAGGTCCGAAGAGCGCCCCCAATTCGCCCGAGTGCGAACACTTGGTCTCTTATGCCATTTATTATTAACCTTGAAGAGTTTTAGGCGAAAATCATGTGAAATGGGGACAATCCTCAGGAGTCGTCTACCTAAGCATGCATTTCCTGAGAATACAAATAATAAGCACACAAAATAAAATAAAAGATGTGTCGCCTAATGATTGCTAGGTTATGAGTGACATACCTAACTGGTGTCTAAGTTCTGGTGGACGAACACATGCATGCTACAGCTAAAGGTATAGTTCTGCACAAGAAAGTAAGAAAACACATCAAAAGAAATATAATAATTACACAACAAATCCTAAGACTCTAAATGATTAGCCCGAGTCCTCGGATGGTCTGATGTTCATCCAAAGAAGCCTACGTATCCCCGCCTCCACGAGAATCAAGGCAACGTAGTTCTTCACGCCTATCCTAAGCTAGGATGCCTAAGACACCTGACCTCTATCTTAGACTCGATCTAAAAGACCGGACTAATTATTAAAGCTTCTTGAACGATTATTTAAATTCCAGTGAATTGTAGATTTTAGGACACCCTATATGCCCTAACTAAATGCAGGTTAGCCCTAAGCTAATGCAGGTGGTTCCTACAACCTATGTGTAACTAGGCTGTACTTCCTAAGGAAAACAATAGGTTCGCTAACGTATCCAAGACCTAGTCATCAGTCGGCGATGTGAATCACCAACTGACCGGACGGAGGCGTAACAAACCCCTAACTCTAACACAAACACAAACAAACCACACAACACAAGACAAACTCCTAACTCTAAAACTCTCTATCTAGGACAAAGTCCTAACTCTAGAGGAAGATCTTTTCGAAAAATAATATTTTGGAAGATTTATATTTTTTTTTTAAGGGTTAAAAGATTTATATACAAAGTTTGGCTGGACTTGAGATAAGAATCTCAAGCTGCACTACGTACCTCGTGGAAGAGGATCAAGCCAACGTAGTTCGAAACGAACTCTCAAACTACGCTTCTAAAAGAAACACTAACACTTCAGATTTTTTTTTTTTAGGATTTTTTTATATTTTCAAATGTTTTTGATATTTTTAAAGTTTTCAAATGTTTTTGAGATTTAAATTTCTAATGTTTTTGGATTTTAAAGCTTTTCCAATGCTCAAGACCTTTAAATGTTTTCAATCTTAAAGGGAACACGCAAGTAATACCATGAACTAAGGCAAAGCCTTAAAGCAAAAAGGGGAAACCCCAAACAAGCAACAAAGGTCTCAAAGAGACGAATCACAACAAGAAACTGGCGTCTCAAAGAGACAAACCACAACAAGAAAGATAGTGCCCCAAGAACAGAGAAAACAATCTAAGATCCTAAGCAGGGAAGGCTCTTATATGACTGAGTTAGTCTCTAATGGAAAAACTCCTAACTAATAACACTAGGGAGGAAGTACAAATGAGTCAGAGACTCTAATAACACTACAAAGGATGAATGAGTCAAAGACTCTCTAATCAGGGCTGACTCCTATGCGAATGGACTATCGAATAAGGAGAAGCTCACAAGTAAAAAGGAATAAAAGACCCTGTGCATAGTTGGCAAAGGTGAAACACCCAGCCGGGCCGGACAGCTACCTAGCCCTAGGGTGCAACAAATGTGCAACCCAATACCCATAAGGGTAGGGGTATGCTGCCAAGCCGAGTAAGGTGTTCTCCCAAAACCAAACGACGCACAAAGAGGAGGTTTAGCAAGAGAATGAGACCGGGCGGGTCTAAAAGGAATAAGAGACCTTGTGCATATTTGGCAAAGGTAAAAACACCCAGCCGGGCCGGACAGCTACCTAGCCCCAGGGTGCAACAAATGTGCAACCCAATACCCATAAGGGTAGGGGTATGCTGCCAAGCCGAGTAGGGTGTTCTCCCAAAACCAAACGACGCACAAAGAGGAGGTTTAGCAAGAGAATGAGACTGGGCAAGTCTCCTATATACAAAGGAGGGGTATGCTACTTGGACTGAGCAAGTCCCCTAAGGATGGGCTTGGGCTAGCGCCTTCATCGCCCTCGCAATGAGAGGGGATTCTAGTATCTAAAGAAAATTAACAGAAATCTATAAGACTTTGTTAGTCTATCAAAGAGAGAAGAAAAGGCTACCAAATAATCTCAAATTTTCAATCAATTATTATAAAAACAAAACAAATATCCGCAAAGTATGATTTACAACTAAAGAGTGCACAATCTGTAAGAATATGAACCATAAAATGGTAAACAACATTAATTAGTCCAGACCAGCCGCTGGATAGCCTAATAAAGCAAGAAACAACATTAAACACTTCTATGCCCAACCACAAGTACCACTGCCCCAATATGGGGGTGAAATCAGATGATGCTAAAGTAATCATCTGATATCACAAATACACAGGATAATATTTCTAAGCCCGCCTTGAGATCAGACAGTACTCATGTCGATAATATCGAATAGAGTAGTCATCTGATCTCCTTCTTTCCTAAAACAATTTATTTAAATAAAAGACAAGTTTATGAACTTCAAGAGAGTCTCACCTGAGCAGTCCATTTATTATCATCTTCAAAACCTAACTCAAAGATTAGTACAAGAGAAGAATATAAAAATAAAAAAAAAATCAAAAGATTATGATAATTCCAATTTATTAAAAATTTCAGTGCATACATGGGACATCAACTTGTGCAGATCCAAGTGCGAAGCGGTGAGCCACAAAACATAAAGACGGGCTCCAAGTAACCTTATCATTGCCCTTCACGATGATAGAATAGGGTTCTAATACCTAAAAGGCGTCTAAAAGACTAGGCAAGTCTACTATACAAAGGAGGGGGGATGCTACTTGGACTGAGCAAGTCCCCCTTAAGAAATGGGCTTAAGAATGCATAAAACCGGAGCTAAACTACGGGACAGATTTGTGCTAACAGTGGCTGAACCAAGGGTTCACATTAGGACAGATTTCAGGTATTTCAAGACAATTTAGACAAGAGAATAGATTGATGGAGGATACACAAATTTTCAAACATATAAACCCAAACGGGTACAAGGATGTACACGTACACACCTGTACATGAAGGCCAAGGGTTGGCCCAAGAGGTTGTCGTAATCGAACACGGTGTGATAGACTCCCATGAAGACATCACCCAAGATCCAGATAGGACCACGGGGAGGCGGTACATCCAAAGCAGTAAATCCACTAATACACTGAGTTGCAGGTCCCTCGCCCACTTTAAGGATGTACTGCTCTGGGGTGAGGTCAAATGTTTTGCCCCCAATGGTGAAAGAAACACCGGGCAGGGAAGAAAGAACACTGCAGTCGACAGCTGATTCTCCCATTGGATTAGGCAGTCGGTCGCAAAGCTCATTGATGTAGTTCAATATAAGATCCTGTGTCTTATTCTGCCTAAGCTGATTCTGAAACCATACAACCGTCATCTCACAAGCAGAGCACATTGGATCGCCCACACCAACGGATTTGCCCTTACCGCCCTTATTCACAACACTCTCGATTCCAATACTAACACTTTGGGTTCCATTAAAAGCGCACAAACTAATCTGAGAACAGATTTTTCTCGGATTTGCCTCACTCAAAAACATTTCCATTATCAGTTCACCATATTGTGACACTACAGTTTTGCACTCTCGGCTAACAATTCCAGCAGCTCCAACGGCATGATCGATTTCAGTAATAACAGTTGTAGGACCTGCAATCAAAGAAGCTCCAGAATCTGCAATTGCCGAACAACCTTCTGCACAGAATCCAGCTGCTTGATCACCAACTAGGACGTCTCCCATGTCAAATTGCCAGTAACCTTTCTGGGTCACAGGAACATAAGAGTAATATAACTAGGAAAAACACCACTCTATTTTGATCGTTGCATTGAACCAGCCTTACCTTCTCATTTCAAAAAAAAAAATGAGGGGAGAAAAGCAACTAAATCAATGGTCATTGCAATTCCCAGTAATAACTTCAAGGAGCCAATAAAAAAAAAGCAATGAAAACTGGTTTTGAAATGAAAGAAAGCTACCTTGACATCCAACAAAGTAGATAAAGACAACAATGGCAATTGAATTTGCATAACACCTCAACCTATATTAGAAGAGAAGATTAAGAGGGTCACCTGCAGATGGGTTCTAGATCCTAAATTTCGTTGTCAGAATTTTCGGATGAACAAGACATCGACTGCGCTGTTTGCATGATGGTCCTTCTCTCACAGCCCAAGAAACCCTTCTCGATCAAACACCCTCACTCACAGTGAAGATCAATTGGATCCAAAGTGGACGGCCAGATCCGATCAAAATTCCATAAAGGGAAATACCACCGAGGGGAAGAAGGAGGGCTTTGACTTAGGAAAATGGGGGATTGGGTTCTAATAAGATGGGGTTTGAGGAGGTGAAACTGGTGGCTGGATTGGAGAAGAAAATGGAGGGTCATGCATGGAAGGAGGGTGGTGATTGGGACGGCTCAGATTCCGGTGGCTTGTGGTGGCCGGCGGCAATGGGGTTACCGGATTCCGGTGACTTGTGGCCGGAATTAATGGGGATAAACTCAGAGGGTGGTGAATGGGTTTGGGTGAAAATGGGGAGGGATTTACAGAGACTAGGGGTAGGTGGCTTCTCGCCGGATTCGGGCAATCCGGTCGGAGAAGATGGGTTAATGGTAGAGGTGGCTGAAGAGTGATCGAAAGAAAAAAAGAAGATTTGGTAGTGGGTTTCGGTGGCTGTGGGGGAGCTAGATGGTGGAGAAGGGTTTCAATGGAGGTTGAAGAAGATGAAGATGGGTTTCAAGGTGGGTTGGCCGGCGAGAATGGGCTTTGAGATGGGTTTGCAGCAAGATGGAAGAGGGATAAAAGAGGTGGGGATGGTTGAGGTGGGTTTGGGTTGATGCTAGGGGTGGGTTGGATTTAATGGATATGGAGGTGGGAGATGGGATCTGCCGGCGGGAATGGGCTGGCCGGAGAAGACGAAGTGGGTTTTGGGTTCAAAGAGGTTCAAGGAGGTGGAGGAGAATCCGGTAAGGGTGATGGCGGCCGGAGGAGATGGAGGTGATGGCGGAGATGATCGGCGAAGATGGAGAGATGGGTTAATGGGTTTGGATTTTAGGGATTTCTCTTCTCTTCTCCCTGCTTTTGCTCTTCCCTCTCTCTGTTCTCTACGAAAATGAGCTCTTTCCATTTGCTTCGATGCTTTTTTTTTTTTATACAAAAGAAAAGATGTAATTAAACACACCCCTTTTCTACTTGGACAACCACCTCTAGTGTAATTTTTAACAACTTTTTAACTGGCAGGGGGTGCCCAAGAAGAAAACGAGAAATGATATATTTGATATCCCCAAACCTTCCAGGACACCCCCCTTGGCAAAATTAGGACAACTATTATTCCGCAAGAGGCGGCCCAAGCAGAAAACAGGGGGAAAAAATTTGCAAAAAAATATCTTCTTTGAAAAATGATCTCAACCGTTAAAATCACCTTTTCACTCAATGGCTGAGATCAAAAGAAACATAACCAACTAAGATTCCCTCTAACTAATCCTAGTCCTAATCACTCACTAACCTAGCTTAGGGCTTAATGGTGACTTGGAGAAGAAGAAAAGCATCTTCGCAAATTACGAAATTGCCCTGGTTCAGGATAATACACCCCTCAATTAAGTTGTACACTAATCTGCATACCCCTATATCTCCCCGGACAGCCCGCCATGGCTAATTTGAACTGGTTTTTGAGATTCCAGCACAACCCCTTTTCTGGCTAAATCGCCACTCTTCTGAACTTGCCCCACGACACTGCCTTAGCTCGTTTGCTAGGCAAAGGGGCTCGGATCGCGATGAAATTTTACAGGGACCTTGGTGGGACCCTAAGCTAGCCTAGGGCGTAATTTGGGGTCCACACACACTGATTTGAAAAGGTTATGCACAAAACAAGGAGGTGCAGGGCACGGTCAAAATGGGGTGTCTACACCTGGTCATTGGATTGCCTGGATGGTAGATTAGGCATGTAAATACCAGTCATGTTGACACCCTGTTTTTCCAAGTTCGGACTGATAATAGTTTTTTTGAGCGATGATGATTCCAATTATGAATCCGTGCTAGGAGAATTGATGCTTATCCTTGTGGTATATTATCTCCAGCATGAGAACCGGGGAGTTTTGGCATTCCCTAGACAATAGAACCATGATCTATTGTAGATATAAAGAGTGGGAGAATTTCTGCACAAAAACCTTTGTTTGATCCCAAAATATCATCCAAAATTAGCATAAAGTTTGACCCAACCAGTTTGCAACCATAGACTTGAGCTGATATTTCTGAGATCCCTGAGATTGAGCCCAAAAATTAGCAAAACATCACAAAGCTAGCCAGTTTTTTAGCTCAGTTGAACCTTTGTTGAATTTTCATACATTCCTAGGTGTACGAAACTGATAAATATGTACGAATTTAATTTGTACATTTAGAAATGTACGAATGTCTAGAAGTTTGGTGAAATTTGCTTTGAACAAAATTTGCATTCGTATGCTCCCAAAACATACGAAATTACCGTACTAAATTCCAATCGTACGAAAATAAAATATGTAACCACTTTTCAAATTTGTGCGGAAATTTTCCATCTCATTTATACCTATAAATAGGCCCAAGTTCTAGAGAATTAGAAGTTAGAAATTTTTGTTAGAATTTTGGGTGGTTCTTCCCTCCAAAATTCTTCCCCCCAAATTTTCCCTCCAAAATTTTCAAAATGGAAACTCTTGGCAAAGCTCGTCGGAATCTGATCGGAGAATTCACAAGAAGAATTTCAAAAAATACTAAGGTTCTAAAGGCCTAGTCCGATCTCCTTTCTTGAATTCTTTGCCGAATTATTTGTGAAGATTAATTGAGAAATCGGAGTGCCGCCGGAATTCTTATCAAAGCTTCGCGGATTTTGTTGTCCTTTTCTCATCAAAACAGGTTTCTATTTCATTTCATTTGAATTTCAAGTTGAAAACAATCAAGATCTAGAGAATTAGGGTTGTTAGCCCTAATTCTTTAGATTTTCACCTCAAATATGTTAGATCTAGGTTAGGATTTCAAGAATAAGGTTCTAAAATTCAAATCCTATTGAAATTCAAAAGAGAACTTGTGAATTATGATGAATATTTTCATAATTCTCAATTATTTTCAATGGAATTCAATATAATTTGAATTCTAAAGAGATCCAGTGGGTAATTCATTAAAATTATGTTTCTAATAACTCCTATAACGTCACTAGATTTTGGATCTCAAAGTTTTCAAATAATCAAGCGAGAATTATCGAAGAAATGGAATTTCGTAGGAATTTTCAACCTATTTTCGTATGAAAATATTTGTACAAAATTAAAAATATTTACGAAAAGTCAGTACTCCCGAGAAATTTCCAACATTCCAATTTAAACGAAATTTCATACGAAATTAATGTTTATTCTGTACGAAATTACAGAAGAAGTATAATTTCATACGAAATTTCAGAACAATAATCAAACTAGTGAGGCTTTTGAATTCTTATGCAAGATCTGTTTCTTAAGATCAGGATTTCATGAGCGGGAGTGGTGCCTAACATCTTGCACTCGCGTAACCTAGTACGACTTAGAATCTTGGTGAAGCCAAAGCCTCATACAGAGTTAACAAAAGGGACCTAGGCCCAATTCTAGGTAGCGACTCTACAGTCTTCATCAGATTAATTTTTGATGAAGATCTTGATTTGATTTTCAAACTTTAAGAATTTCAAATCATTTCAAAAATACCAACATGGGAGATCTAAGGACCAAATCTGTAGGGGGAATGCTGCAATCAATATTAGATTAATCTTTATTTAGTTATTGTCATTCTTATCACCAGATCTTTCTAGATCTTTCTATGTTTATCTCTCGAGTATTTTATATAAACACTTATTAGCTTCTCTGTAAAGGGAATGAAGACTTTTAACCCAAAATTTGTGTTTTTGCACACGAAGAGGACTGACCCTTCCCTCGAAGCGGTTCAAGAGGCTGATCTTCCCTCTAAGACGATCAATTCTGTTGCAAAACGATTGTAACAATTGATATCAGAGTAGCATGATCCATCCTTGTGCAAGAACAAATTGAAGGAACAATAGATCAATGGGAGGAGACTACGAGATAGATCAAAAATTATTGATTGGCATTAAGTTAGAAGAACGTCCATATGTGCATAACTTAAGAAAAGAGTTCAACGGGAGTACCATCAAGAAGACTTGCACAATTAAAAAGAAATGGTGAAACAAAAAAGAGGGGAAAAAAAAAAAAAAAAGAGAAGGTAAATAGAAGAAAAGAAAATCACAAAAAAAGAAAGGCCTTAGTGTTTTTTTCCTTGTGGACGTCGTTGACGGAAAATCTGTCATTTCTCTCGGCTTGTCCAACATCATTGAGAAGATCCTCATCCATGACCACTCGTGCGTCAAAATGTCAATCATTTCAAGAAAGCACGACAAAAGAACTTTGATGAACAACAAGATGAGATCGGTTTGAAAATGGAGCTGCCTGATGACGACATGCGAAATGATGGCTAATTACAAGATGAAGAGAGGAACAAAGTGAGGGAAAAAGACAAAAGAAAAAGAGAAGAGATAAGAATTTTCGGAAGTCTTGCATAAGATCTCCTCAAACTCCTTAACAACTGGTCAAGGCTTGATCTTTAACCTTGAGGACAAGGTTGATTTCAAGGCGGATGGAATGTTATGTGCCTACATGGTGTGGATCCCGTCGGAAGGTCGTCCCTTCCGTAACTCACGAGTGTTTGTTTGTTTCGTAGCGTTTGCTCTTGTCTTGAATTTGAATTTGAAAATGCTTTGCTTTTCTTATGAATTTGAGATAAATATCCGAACTTCACAAAAGAAGTAATTGACCAGAGTCGCCACCTAGGTTAGGGCCTAGGACCCATGATTAACTCTGTAGGTTTGGTTTACGAATCAAAGTTGGGTAGGTTGCCTGGTTACAAGATTGGAAGGTGTTAGGCACCAATCTTGCCCAGCAAGGCCTGTCATTACCTTTTAAAAGCTCTAACCGTTTAAGTTTTAACTAAAAGGGATAAATGCGAGTTTCGTTTAAACTAGCCTAAGGCTTTCTAAGGATTTGGCCGTTCACATTTTAGACTCATGCGGGCCAGGAGTTGTGACCCTAAATGCCTACCTAAAATGCTTAAGTGCCTATGTGAGTGTTTTTGACATTTTATGAGATTGATGATGTTTGGTTTGAGTTGAATTTGATTAATTGATTTGAGGTGAAGTGAGCAATGCTATATGAACCTATAACTAATGCAATGACCCTAAGTTGCATTTTCAGTATTTTTGTGAAGTTTGGGATCTAAGAATTCTATTGGGTAACCTAGAGTGTCATCTATAAGTTTGGGACCTAGAACTTAGTTTATATGTTGGATTTTAGGATTTAAATTGTGATTGTACAATTTTAAATGATTACATGAAGTTCCTAGATTCTTCAAGATTTATGAATTATTTTGAAGTTTCAAACTTAACAAGGCAACTAAGCATGCAAAGAAGTCAACAAACATATGAAAGAAAGCAAACAAACATGCAGGATCTAACGAAAACAAGCAAGAGGCAAAAGACTAAAATAAATAACTGTAGCCACCCCACTTTGACCGGACCCTTTTTCCCAAAATCGAATAAAATCCCAATCCTGAAATTCCCGAAACCAAATCCAAATGCTAGAAAAGTCCAAAATTTTATCCAATTCATCTTGTTCTTCACTGGATATAAATCTCCCGAAAAACGGTTACTGCTCTAAGGAATACCCCTGCAAATTTTCAGAAAAATCGAACAAAATTTGGAGGAAAAGACAAGACAAGTTTGTCCCATTATCAATTGCGCTAAGCAGAAGAGGGGTCAATTATTGAAGCGGGGGTGTGCCACTACCAATACCCGTGTACGAGCAAATAAAGTAGACAAAAAGCAAGTGGGGTGTGCAAATATCAAGGCAAGGGTGTGCTAATATCAGCACACCCTTTTCTTATAAGAGGCCCATCGACTAGGGTTTTAGAAGAGCCCCCATTTTCTAAAAAAAGAAGGGAGAGCCTCATTTTTGGGCAGCTGCAAGAAAAGAGAGGGAGTAGCAGAGAAGGGTCTTCAGCTCCATCGGCCACCATTTTCGCCGGCCAACTTTCTCCCCCTTGCCACCATCTTCCATAGCCACCACCACCAAGCTACCTCTTCCTCTTCTGCCCTTCTTCTACCTCCACCATCTCCTTAAGAATTGGTTTGGGAATTGAAGAATTGGTTTAAATTTCAAGGGTAGATGAGTTACAGAGAAGAAAGAAGAAGAAAGAGGAGATCGATTAAGAGCTTCTAATTTTTCTTGGAGGAGGAAGAGCTGATCCAATCCGCAAGGGTAGCATCGAGATTAGAGATCCAAAGCTAATCTATTTGATCCAAGACTCAAGTAATCTCTTCCTTTCTCTTTAATTCAAATCTAATAGGCGAATCATATTGTTTAGAATGATGTAGGTCTGCAATTTTGGTTTGGTTATTGTGGATGGCTGAGATCGCTTAATCTGTTAGATTTCTTCGTGTAGTTTAATTGTAGGAGTTAAAAGGGGTTGGATCTCAATTGGTTCAAATTATTAAAATCCAGTTGTGTATAAAAAAGAAGCCCCATTCCTTGACACTGTCTCTGGGCTATACATCAACATACCCATGTCTAATGATTCCATAGAGTCTTTCCTATTTTGATTAATTCTATGGAGTTTCCTTTGTATCCTTACCCCCTTACCCTCCTTGTCCTCTTCCTTATACTTGGATTTCTCATAGGGGTTTAGGGATTTCTCTTTCTTTAGGACCTTTGTTTCTTATAGGATTCAGGGGTTCTACCTTGTCTTCTTTCGGGACTACTCTCCTCATGTTCCTAGGGATCCTACTCGAGCTTCGGGATTCTTTCGACTATAGGGACATTTTCTTGGGTTTCTTTTTCATTCAGAGTCATTCTCCTTATGTTCCTCGGGATCCTTTTCGAGCTTCAGGATTTTCTCGATTACAGGAACACTCTCGTCGGGTTTAGGCGATGACGGACGGCAACCTCTTGAGCCAAAACCCCTTTCGATCAAAAGGGATAAAATACATAAAAATCAAATAACAAAAATTCAAAAAACATCAAAAAAACACTCGAAGCGTATTTTGAAATGCTGTTTCGAACTACGTTGGCTTGATCCCTTTTCACAGGGTACGTAGGCAGCTTGGGATTTTCTTCCCAAGTTCAGTCAAACTTTTCAATAAAATCATTTAAACCCTTCAAAAAATCATTCAAACTTTTCAATAAAATCATTTAAACCCTTCAAAAAATCATTCAAACATTTTCTAAAAAATCTTTCAAACCTTTCAAAACAAAAAATCAAAATGGGCAAGGATGGTGATTGCCAGGTCACTCGGAGCCTGCTTTTCATTCTATTACCGATTTCGATTGTTGTTTTCCGGTTTTATCAGTTTTCTGACGTTTTATCGGGTTTTGGGACGGGCGACGACGTAGCGTGGCCCCTTCACAGGGATTGTCCTCGCTGAGCCCAACGAGAGGCTATGACGATCGTGAGACTTATCTGATCTTTAGCGGATCAGGATCGCTGAGCTTGATTCATTAGAATCGCTCCCTGAGCCTATCGTACGCTCCCCTTTTTTTTCCCTTGCATTCTTGGTCCTCATGTACCATTGATTTTCTTATTTATTTCTTCCCCTGTATCTTTTAGCTCATTGTGTGTTTATCTTTGACTTCTTATGTGCTACTGTTAGCTTGCTTACTTTTCTAGCATGAGATTGATTATTACTTTCTTAGCATTATCTCTTACATAGGCTCGCATGCTAGTGTGTTTATTCTATTGCTTTGGTAGTTTACTGCTGGCTTATCTGTCCTCTCACCTGCTTAGTTGTAGCATTTATTTATCTTATCTTGATTATCTGCTTAGCTGTAGCTGTGCATGCAGATGTTACTGCTTTCCTAGATGTGATGGGTTAGGATTAGATGTGATGGGTTAGGATTAGATGCGGTGAGTTAGGATTTGGATATTTATTTTCTTTCGCCCATCCCCGGGTCATGCATGCTTAGATAGACGTTTTCTCGGGGATACTGGTTCCCATTTCACATGATTCTAGCCCAAAACTCTTCAAAATTAATTAAAAATGACATAAGAGACCAGGTGCTTGCACTTGGGCGAATTGGGGGCATTTAACACCTTCCCCATTCGTCATCAGGCACGGACTTTTGTATCTCTGGTTATCCGTTGCAACAGAGTATTTCATGGGATCCAGGGCCCATTTCCTTGGATGGCGACTCTTCTTTGTTATAGGTACATCTTGGCTCCGGGCTGGTCCTTGAATCGAGAGGTATCTCATTTATATCGCCACCCATGTTGTGAGTGGCATCATTTCGAGAGTTCTTTGGTAGAGCTCTCCTTCACATTGTGGAGATCTTAGAGGACTGACGGGGGATCTCGTGTCCCTTGCCCACCGTCCTCGGGATCTGGGTCCACAATAACCTAAACATGTGATTTCTATTATGTGAAGACAAGTCACTAAACATGCAATTAAGTATAAAGCAAACAATGCAAAAGGTGAGTTCCAGAAAATAATTAGATTGTGAAGGGGGGATGGAGAAGGATAAAGAAGGGTGTGGTGAATGGGAAGGATAAATAAGGGTATGACTGAACTTGGTTTCGCCAAGTTGCCTACATACCCTATCCAATAGGGATCAAGCCACACGTAGTTCTGTTGGGAGGTTGCTTGGATTTATAATTGGGATTAGAATTTGGATTGAGAGCTTGAGTTTAGGGATTGGCTTTTAAAATTTCATAATTGGATAGGCTTTGGAAACCAAAATGGATGTTTGAAAGGAGGATTGGGAATTGAAAGCTTGGATTGGGGATTTCGATTTAAGATTGGGGATTTGAGTTTTGGGAAATCAAGATTAAGAAATGAGTATTTTGGAAACAAAGATTAAAAATTTGGATTTTGAATCTAAGAGATTCAGCCAATGGTTTATTGAAACAAGGTTTGCCAATTGGGGTTGGATCTAAGGATTGTGTTTAAATGTTTGGACTTTAGGAATTCGGCCAATTGGGTTAGATTGCAACTAATGGTTTGGTTTGCACTAAAGCTAGAGGATCTAGGAGGAGTTGAATAGGGGTTTGGGTTGCATAAAGGAAAGAAAAAGAGAAATGAGAGGATAGATAAGAGATATGCAATCTTCATGAATTTCCATTATTAATGAATAGCATGCAAATTTAATTAAAATCAGACCGTTTAAACAATTTTGGAAAGTTTCCAAATTCAAATCATTTTTCAAATTATTTTAAAAAATTTTGAAATTCAAAGTTGTTTTCAAAAAGTCTCCAAATTTGGAACTACTTACTAAATTTCAACTTGTTTTTCAAAAGTTTCCCAAATTTGGAACCACTTACCAAATTTAAACTTGTTTTTCAAAAGTTTCCTAAACTTGGAACCACTTTCCAAATTTAAACTTGTTTTCAAAACTTTGAAAATTTGGAACTTGGTTTGAAAAGTTTCCCAATTTAGAACAAGTAAATTTAAAAAGTTTCCCTTGTCCGATCAAATATGTAAATACGTAAAGCTTCTTTTTTTGGAATCAATTAAGTAAATTTAGAAAGTTTTTTTTTATAAAATATGTAATTTTAGAAAGTTTCCAACTTTGGATCAAATATGTAAATTTAGAAAGTTTCTAATTTTTAATCAATTATGAAAATTTAGAAACTTTCCAATTTTGAATCACTTTTCAAATTGAGACTTTCTAAATTTAGAACTTTCTATTTTTGAAATCTTCTTTTGAAAACTGAAAACTTTATAGTTTGAAATCTACTTTCTAATTTTAAACACTTGCTATTTTGAAATCAACTTTTTAATTTTAAAAAGTTTCTATTTGGGAAACTTTCTATTCTTGGAAATTAAGCCTCCAAGTTGGAATCTTTCATTTTGAAAACTTTATATTTTGCAAAAAATTCTTTTTATGTTTGAAAACCTAATTTCCAACTTAGAACTTTCTATTTTTGAAAATCAATATTTCCAACATAGAAATTTTATTTTGGATACTTTTTTGTAAGCCGAACGGCTATCGATCACCTAAGTTTTGATCGAACCAAACCCACATCAATTGACCAGTTATATCTAATGTCACTTGCCCATGAAGTTATCAAGGTATAATACATCGCATCCATGCAAAGCGACTCAGACATTGCAAGATCCACGGAGCTTTGACGCACATAGCGTAAAATGAAGTCCGAAGATTCATGAAGGCCAAGAAGAGAAGATCACTTAAGGCAAATTAGTTTGTAGGATCTCTCTTGATAAGTTTGAATGGTTTTTACACTTAGGGAGTCCCCCCATTAACCTTAAATATGTCTAGGAAGAACACTCCCCAAGTAGGTTAAACTTCCCTTGATAATTCTCCTCAGAAATGTGATTTAAAGTTTCCAGAGAAATCACGGACATCCGGGATTTTGGCGTACGTCTGTCTGTAACCTGCCCAATCATTAAAAAACAACTGAGGTGATCACGGACGTCCGAGATATCCACGGACGTCCGTTTGTAAGTGGACTCAAAAATAAAAGAAATGGCCGAGCCAAAGCCGGACGTTCAGGAAACCGGCGGATGTCTATTTGAGATTTGATCTGAAAATAAAAAACGGCCGAGCCGACGTCGGACGCCCGGGAAACCGGCAGACTCTGTGACGGAACTGGGCGCGCTTTTGAAATTCAAACGGTACTATTTGCCAGACGTCCGGACTTCGTCTGCGACGCCCGTGAAAGCCTAAAATTAGGGTTTCGTTGCTACACCACTATATATACACTTAAAAATACCCTAGAACATAACTCTTGCAAATTACTCTCTACCTACACTCCCTTTACTCATTGATTCAAAGAGAATCTATATTTACTCCTCTCTAAGTGCCATTACCTTCATCTTCTAGAGGGTGTTTTGAGGGAGACAAGAGCTATTATACAAGCTTATTTTTTTTATTAGCTTAAAGAAGAGGTAAGAAAGCTTTATATTTCTTTTTTCATTATAAAGAATGGTTGTGACCCTTGGAGAGTTTGAAGACTCGTCGATTGTAAGGAGGCCTCAAACCCGGTCGTGGTGTCCGGAATAGTGAAGAAGCCCAATGATGACAAACTTGGAAGAGTGGAGTAGGACTTTTGAGAGAAGACCAAACCACTATAAATCTTTGTGTACTTGTGGTGTGCTTCTCTGTTTCTCTCATTGCTCTGTATGATTGGTAATATCATTAAACACTACTCCTTACATTCTTAAAGTAACAAGGGTTAAAATTAGTATTTAAAAGGAGTTGAAAACGGGTGTTTTTGCAAAAATAAGTTTTCTAAACAACGAAAGTTTCTATTATACCCAATTCACCCCTCTCTTGGGTTGCTTAGTTAAATTTTATTTGATATCAGAGCAAGGGCTCTTAATATAAGCTTTTATTTTTCAAAATCTAAAAAGAGTAAAAGATCATGACAACTCCATCTCATTCTCTCACTCCTCACCCGAGCCATTTCTGCTCAAAATTTGATTTCACCATCAACACGAAACTTGTTCGTGACAACTTTTAGAGTATATCTAGGATACTTTCAGTAGTCAACAGTAAGTGTAAGCACTACAACAATTAACTTTGGGAGTCCGTCTGTTTTGGTCCGACTACTGATCTGAACCATCCAGGAGTCCGATTTCAGATCCGCGAGAAGCATTGTATTCCTTTCGACATGACATACAGATCAGACGGTTGATTTTACTTTTTTCGACACCGGTTTTTATGGCTCCACCATTTGTTCTATATTTCTATGGTTATGATGAGCACTACTATACCTATAAAGATGTCGATGATGCGTTTCTATAATGGATCGAGGCACTTGATGCATATCATAAGTACTATGGTTATAATAATGAAATAAGTATTCGTTGTGTCAAGGATTCAGTTTGCAAACGCCAAGTCAAAATGGCAATTCTTCGTGCTAGAGCGCAGTGACTTAGGCAAGCCACAATTCCGTCTATGGGAAGAAGTTCATTATGAATTTATGATCATTTATGGATATTATTATCAGCAGAGATTAAAACGTGAGCCAACAATGTATAAATAAAGATTGATTGGCTTCTCCCCTCTACAAGTTTCTTCTCCTTCTTCTATTCCTCTTATCTTATCTCCTAATTTCTTCTTCGTCTCTCCCAGATATCTTCTTCTATTCTCTTCTTCCCCTATTCATCTTCTCTTGTATTCTTTTTCTTCTCTTCTTTTCTTCCTCTATTCTTCTCTATCTTCTCTTCTTCTTCTATTTTCTCTCCTTTCTTTTATTTCTCTTTCCTTTCTTCTACTTTGCTTCCCAGTCCTACATCAAATTATTGGTATCAAAGCAAAAGATCCAATTGTCTTTGACGATTTTCGAAAGTGTTCTCCATCTACTCATCCTTACAGGTTGCATACCCACAACCCATCTTTTATTAACAGCTGAAGCATCACTATAGCCCCTTGTGGACCCCGATCCGAGGGCGGTGAGGGAACGAGTCCCTACATCCTCTGGATCATCCACAACGTGAAGGAGAGCTCTACCAGGGAACTCTCGAAACTGTTGCCACCCTCACAGCATAGCATGAGTGGCGATATAAAAGGAAAGAGATACATCCTGATTCGGAGCCAGGGCTCGAAACCAAGATATATCTGAAAATAACTCAGAGTCGCCATCTATGGATGCGCCATGGAACCAAAACAAATGCTCTGTTTGCAATGGAAAAACCAGAGATACTAAAGGTCCGTGCCTGGTGACGAATGGAGAAGGTCCGAAGAGCGCCCCCAATTCGCCCGAGTGCGAACACTTGGTCTCTTATGCCATTTATAATTAACCTCGAAGAGTTTTGGGCAAAAATCATGTGAAATAGGAACAATCCTCAGGAGTCGTCTATCTAAGCATGCATTTCCTGAGAATAGAAATAATAAGCACACAAAAAATAAATGAGAGAGGTGCCACCTAAATATTGCTAGGTTATGAGTGACATACCTAACTGGTGTTTAAGTTCTGATGGACAAACACATGCATGCTACAGCTAAAGGTATAGGTCTGCACAAGAAAGTAAGAAAACACAAAAAAATATACAATATAACAACACGACAAATCCTAAGACTCTAAACGATTTAGCCCGAGTCCTTCGATGGTATGATGTTCATCCAAAGAAGCCTACGTATCCCCGCCTCCACGAGAATCAAGGCAACGTAGTTCTTCGCGCCTATTTTAAGCTATAATGCCTAAGACACCTAGACCTCTATCTTAGACTCGATCTAAAAGACCGGACTAGTTATTAAAGCTTTTTGAACGATTATTTAAATTCCAGTGAATTGTAAATTTTAGGACACCCTATATGCCCTAACTAAATGCAGGTTAGCCTTAAGCTAATGCAGGTGGTTCCTACAACCTATGTGTAACTAGGCTGTGCGTCCTAGGAAAACAATGGGATCACTAACGCATCTTAGACCTAGTCATCAGTCGGCGATGCGAATCTCTAACTAACCGGACGGAGGCGCAACAAACCCCTAACTCTAACACAAAAACAAACAAACCACACAACACATCAAAGACAAACTCATAACTCTAAGATTCTCTATCTAGGACAAACTCCTAACTCTAGAGGAAGATCCTTTTGAAAACAAGGTTTTAAAGTTGTTTGAACGATTTTTTGAAAGATTTAAAAAAGTCTATTTACAAAGTTTGGCTGGACTTGGGATAAAGATCCCAAGCTGCACTACGTACCTCGTGGAAGAGGATCAAGCCAGCGTAGTTCGAAACGAACTTTCCTAATACGCTATAAAAATCAACACTTTAGATTTTTTTAAAGGTTTTTGATATTTTCAAATGCTTTTGATGTGTTTTTTTATATTTTTGGTGATTAAAAATGTGTTAACACCCTTCAGCTAAAGGGGATCCGATAGAAGAGCCTCTATACCCACCATATCGCGGTAGAGTATTACAGAGGGAAACGGGATCCCTAAAGCCTAAGGGAGAAGAAATCAAAACGGGAGAACTAAAGTCCCAAGGAAAAAAACAATCTCGAAGAGACGAAAACAAAACTAACGAGCCCTAATCAATCCCCAAAGGAGACGATATCTAACCCGCGAGGGAAAATCCTAAACAAACGATAGATGAAAAGCTTCTAACCCTAAGGGTAGACTTCTAAACAAAAGGGACAGACAAAAACCCTATAAGAAGAATTATTAAACAATCAGCCACTGAGGAAGGGTCCTAACTAGCTAAACACTCTAAGAGGAGAGAATCCCTTAACCTGCGAAAACTCTAAGGCAGGAAGGGAAGAGGCTGGCTCAAGAAACGTTCCATCGTTGCCATTACAATGGAGGGAAACTAATATCTGAGGGGATCTAAAGGTCTGAGAAATCTCTATCCTAGAGAAAGAGGGAATAAAAGGAAAGAGGGTACTACTACGATCGGGTAAGTCCCTTCAATGATAATCCCTACTTCACTTGCTTCAACTTTTTAGCCTATCCCAACAACTCAACGAAACTAAAATAACCATGACCAATCATTGGAAGAACCCAAGAAATGGATCTAGTTTATGGTCTAAACAAGATGAAGAACAAATCCATAACCTTGAAAATTCCAAATACCAAAATGAGAGCCCATGAGCGAAATGAAAGATATACATTGAACTGTTATTCTAAAAGTGGAATACCTCTATAGCTCATGATGACATCATCTATATTATAACATTTATGCCAATCTGAACTTAATCACAAATGCCAACAAAATAACAAAATTTGATGCAAACTGCTACTAAAACATAATGAGGAAAACCACAATAATAAATCTGCCAACAGTTTAGAATAAACGCACATGATCTCTTTTAAATCGTATACGCGGGCATTAATACACCTAACCCTTCTAGTATTTCAGCTCAGAGAAATTACTTAAAGATCGAATATCATATGCAGATTTTGCTAAGGAATTTCATAGGGAGGCATTTCACAGCCAACAGAATTCATAGAACAAATAGTAAAGCAATCAGACAAGCTCCATGAAATGAACAAGCTAGAACAGAAACTTACCTTATTCTGATCTGCAAATGACTTGAATTAGTAGATCAAGATCCCTTGAAAGATTCAAACCTTAGAACATGACCGGAATCCAGTCAGATCTTGGTCGGAAGACATGGTTGAAGAATAACAAGGTTAAAGTTAGGGTTTCGAAAAATGGAAATAAAACAATCGGTGAAAGAAAAGAGGTGAATAGAAGGTAATGATGAAGGTGATGGCGGACGCTAGTATGAGCCAAAAAATGGCCGGCTGGAGCTCCGATGACCTCACCGGAAAAATGGAGATCTCTTCTTTCTCAGCCTCTCAAACCCTCTCTCTCTCTCTGCTCGTTCTCTCTCTCTAAATCTCAGTTAAAATGAAAACGAGCTCTGTGATGGCGAAGAAAGATTGGACGGCGGTATGGATGAAGAGGGTTTTGCAGAGGAGATGGTGGAATATGTAGGGAGAAGGACGATGGGGATGATCGAAATTAATGGGAGTTGTGACCGGATTCCGGTGAGATTCCCGGAATTAGAAAAAGTTGATGGTGAGTTTGATAGAGATGGGGTTTTGCCATGGGTGAAGGAGGGTTTAATAGGGATTTAATGGAGAAGGGTTTCAATAGAGGTTGATGGGGAAAATGGAATGGGTTTGAAGGTGGGGGTTTAGGGTAAATGGTTTTGGGTGGCTCGGCTGGTGCAGAGGAGAGGAGAAAATGGTGGCTCGGTGGTGGTGGGGAGTGGAAATGGGTTTTGATTGAAGAATAAGAGATGGGTTTTTATGCTGGAAATGAAGGTGGGGGTGTGGTGGAGGAAGAAGAATAGATTGTGGCGGCGATGGCTTCGCGGGATTCCGGTGATGGCCACCGGAGAAGATGGACGGATTCCGGGCCGGAATCTATGGATCTTGCTCGTGAATAGGAGTTGGGATGGAAAGAGATGGTGGTGATACTTGGGGTAGATGAATAGGGTTTGAAGAAGGAGATGGTGGGTCGGCCGACGAGGGGATGAGGTAGGGTTGATGGTGAGGTGGAGATGGAGGCCGATCGGAGTTGCAGAGATGGGTTTCGGCTGGGGGTAGAGATCAAGAAGAAGAAGAAGAAGAAGAAGATGGTGGCGATGGGGTCGATCGGAGCTCCGGCCAGCTCACCCCTTTTCCCCCCCTTGCGGCTGTGAAAACGAGCCCCCTCCTCGACGAAAATGGAAGCCCCCCTCTTTGTAGCCCTAATTCGATCATCTTTTAAGAGGAAATGACATGCTTACCCTTCTATTCCTTCCCTTGGACAACCTCATCTATTGTACTCATACAATTCTTTTGCTCTATAGGGGGGTTAGGTTAAACAATGGGGTTAAAAAAAAAAGGAAATGACAAATTCGACCCCTCCCCCCTCTGAACTTGCACCACGACACCGTCCTAACACGTTCGCTAGGCAGATGTGGTCGGATCTTGACGAAATTTCACAGGGACCTTGGTGGGACCCTAAGCTAACCCAGGGCGCGATTTGGGATCCTAACACACTGATTTGAAAAAGTTAAGCACAAAGCATGGAGGTGCGGGGCACGGTCAAAATGGGGTGTCTACACCCCTTTAATTCTCAACGAACAATTCCTGTTACAAAACTACCAAAACCCAAATCCAAACCCATCAGTTTGTTAGTAGTCCATACTCTACATTTCCACTGTCCCTAACCCCAAAACCCATCTCCTTTTCACCTTGAACCTTAGTTTAACCCAAAACCTTAGTTATTAGGCCTGAGATTCCAGCCCAAACCTGTTTATTTATTTTGTAGAATACCCACACAAACAATCCCCAAATTATAAAACTTGCAAACCAGTCCCAAAAACCTATAGATACACCCCCAAAATGTCAACCCAAATCAGCCACCTTCTTGCCTTGACTTCAGCCACCTTCTATCAACAACAGCTGTTAAGAGATTTATTAGGTTTGACGCAGTCGAACTCTACGGTCACAAAGTACTTATCTAAGTTTGAAGAGCTTATGCTACGATGTGATGTCTTTGAAAGTACCCCAGTCCTAGAGGTAGATCGCCCCAAATGAGAGAGACCCAAACGACTAGATCGTAGTCATCACAGCAGACTGGTACAGTTGTCCAGTCAGGTCTAGTTGCTTCAAGAAACACCACCAATGTTTTTAGAGGAAGCAACAACTTTGGTCCAGCAGTTAGCACTAATCGGGATAAAGAACCGATAACTTCTACTTCTCTTCTTCAGTTCTACTCTCTCCTCTTCTCCTCTCTCCCCCTGTTCTTCTATTCTTCCCTCTCTTCTCTTCTCCTATTCTTCTTAGACTTCTCTCTGAATTCTTCTCTTCTACTTTAATCTTCTCTTCTTCTTCTTTATCATCTTTCTTCTATTTCTCTCCCCTTTCTTCTATTTCCCTTCCTGGTCCTACATCACCATCCTATTTAATGGATCTAATTATGGGTGTTAGAAGACCCGAATGACCTTCTTCCTTCAATCTCATGATTATGAGATGTGGGAACTAATTGAAAATGGATACATTCATCCACGACTAATAGAAGTGAGTGGTCGGCTGCCCAAAAGAAAAGGGCCACCTTGAATGCCAAAGGATTTTAATCAATCTTTTGTGCGTTATCTCCCAAGGAGTTCAATCGTGCCTCCACTTGTAAACGGCCAAAGAAATTTGGACGATCCTCGAAACTACTCACGAAGGAACCACTCAAGTAAAAAAGACCAAAGTAAATCCTCTTGTTAGTGATTTCGAAGCTTTTAAGATGAAAAATGATGAAACCATTTTGAAAATGTATACTCGATTTTCTAATATTGTCAATGAGTTGGAAGGATTAGGTAAAACTTATTCAATTGAAGAAATTGTGAACAAGCTACTTCGATCACTTTCCGCCTCATGGGAGCCAAAGATCACCGTTGTTGAGGAAGCAAAGAACCTTAACACCATTCTACTAGAGGAACTAGTTGGCTCCCCCATTACACATGAAATGAAAATGAAGAAGAGAGCGGATCAACAACAAGTTCAAAAGGAAGACACCAAAAAGAAGGGTATTGCCTTTAAGGCAAAGCGGGTAGTGAAAGTGAGAGTGAAGGAGAGAATCTCCAAAACCTAGGAGAAGGTCTAGCTCTCTTTACCAGGAGGTTCCACCATTTCTCAAGGAAGAAGAAATGCAACTTTAAGAAGGACGAGTCGACTTGGAGAGAAAAGAAGGAAAAGAAGATGATCCACCAAGGTGCTTTCAATGCTAGAAAGTCGGACACATCCGACCGAATTGCCCTCTAAACAAATAAGATGACTACTCAAAGAGAAAGAAGAAGGACAAGAATAGAAGCTTTGGCGCAACATGGGACGATTTAAGTTGCTCATCCCGAAGCGAGTCAAGCGAAGAAGAAGATCCAAACGTGTGCTTCATGGCCATCCAATCCAATCAAGATGAGGTACATATTGAACCCTATGATGTTGATATTGACAATGATGCTAGCAAATCATTCACATATGAGGAACTCTTTGATACCTGTGAAAAGTTTCAAGAAGGCCTCCTTCTTGAAGTCTTAAAGAAAAAAAAAATTGAGAATTTCACTTGAAAATAAACTAAAGATTTTGGAATTCTAAAAGGAGAATTGGACTAATATGATTTAACTGTTGGGAATCTTACCTATGAAAACAAGTCTTTAAATGAAAGAATTGACAATCTTATCTTGAAAAACAAAGAACTAAAAGATGAAAATGACAAAGTGTATGAAGAAATTGAAAAACTTCATTTCCACAAAAAAGAATTAAGAAAAGACAATGAATAGTTTCAACTAAAGTTCTCTTGTGGAAAAAACAAGCTTGATTAAATACTTGAGAGCAATATTTCTAATGGAATGGTTGGTACAAGAACAAGTTTGTTAGATACATACATGAATTATGCAGAAAAAGAATCAAATCTAGAGAGGACTTAATTGAAAGTGAGGGATTCTAATGGCTAGTCATTCTGTTTTAAAATAAAACCTCTAAATATATATAATTTTAGTTTTCATCAACATGTAAGATTAAAAATTATCTACCTTGTGTTAAATTTTGTAATTAGATATTTTTATCGTAGATCTAATCAGTCACCAAGGCAAACCAATTACCCTCCCCCAAGAAGAATTGTGCTATCCCCCCCCCATCCCCATCCCTATATAGAGAAAGAGTTGCCTGGTGATCCCTACATTGCAGCACGTCTGGTCGTTAACTCCTCGCGCCGCTGCCGAGGCCTTTTCGAAGTTATAAAGCCGCAAGAATCATGAATTCTAAGCAAGGAATCTTTGAATTTTTTTAGTTTAAACGAATATAGTCGCATGTGCCTGACGCACGCACATTATTTTACTAGTGTGTGTGTGTTCGCCATCGAAAGTGTCGGCAGCCAAAGCAGTTCCAGTCAATCACTCAACTCTAAAAGGAGAGATTCCATCAAGCGCTCAAGTCACAGTCCAAAGCGTCAACGGTAAAGATTCCATCAAGCACTTAAGTCACTGTCCAAAAGCCTCAACAATGAAGATTTAAATAGCATTCAAATCCATCAAAAGCATTCACATAGTCGACGGCCAGCATCATCAAAGACAGTCGAACTAAACCAAGATTCCAAGAAGTAATCATTTCAAGGACCCAATCTAAAGCTCAAAGCTCTATTTAAAGGAACATTCGCCAAGTGTCAAGAGGAGAACAACAAAGAGATCAAAGCTTACATTCTAAGAGTTCTTCCAAGCCTTTTCCCTTAGCCTAAGCCGTATACCATAACCCCTTAGCCTTAAGCCTTCCCTCTTAAGCCTGCTATGTTACTTAACCTTTGAGCCTTCATCCTTAAGCTTCTTCACCAACCAGGTCTAAATTCAATAATCTTCTACAAAAAACTCTATCAGACTTCGCAGATAGCAATGATGACTTCCAAACAAATGATGAGGATGAATTCGGTGATTTCTAGAAAATCCAAAACCACCATTAGTGTCTCCTCAAAGCTAAAGCCCAAGTCCAAGCTCAAAGATCCAATAATCAAACGGAACTCGCAAGTCAACACAGGACCCACGCATCCAAGTAGCATCAAGTGGGACCCATGAACAATCTTATGTTGAAACCAAACATTTAACCATAGAAAAAGAATTTGTCATCAACAAACCTTTGTTAAGTAAAAACTTCATGTCAACAGAAAACACTGAATAAAGAGACTGATATTTCAAAACATTCACAAAATTCTAAACTTATTCAATGACTGAAGAATATTTCAAATTCAACGATGACTTCAAAATTAATTGTGGCTGGGCACGGGAGAGCAACCAACTCAGATGTGTGTGTATCCTAATTACTGTAATTTTTAGCAATCAGTTCGGTTCTGTAGTTAGTTGTAATCTCCCACGGCAAGGTAGGTTTATTTGATAGACATATCAGAGATCCTGACATTTTCCTAAGAAAATGGAGAGACGTTGGAAATCAGAATACAGGTTCACATGAGACTCTAATTAAAAGAGAATATTATTTTGATTGTGGGACAGGTATGTGACGTTTATTTTTTCTTTCGTATCTTTCTAAAGTTGTTGTTGCTTGGTTGTGTAGCCATAAGCTTTTCCTCGCTTACTTTTCCTTTTATCACTTCACTCTTCAGGGAATTTATTTTAGGGGTTTTTGTAAAAAGAGTCGCCCACTGTGGATTTTTTGCAGATAGAGTCGTGTAGTTTGACATTTTGCAATACGAGTCGTGGCATTTGGCAACGTTTTGCAAATCACATAATGTTAATTGTATCTGGACGGAATAAAAACAGGAGGCCATTTTAAATTTGAAAAGGACAGAACTAGCCTTTATTCCCAAACTGTAAACACCCTAAGCTCCCGTTTGGATGCCGAGAAGATTTTGATTTGGATTTCTCACATTTGCAGTCCTTTTTGCATTGTAATTTGGATCGGATCAAATTCTTGGATTTCTAATTCAGCAGCTGACAGTGAAAAAAATCAGATTTCTAAATATGCTGTGGAAATAAGAAATTGGAAATCCACAAATGTGGTAGTTTCCTTCGCCCTCTTTGCTCCTCAACCTCTCCCCTCCACTAGGAAGTACCCCCTTCCCTCTCTGTCTTCCTCTACATGAGCTGCCAGATCTATTCATTTTGTATTAAAAACTCAATTCCAAATCCAAATACAAAATGAGAGGTATCCAAACGGGTCCTATTTATTTCCTAAATCCAAGTATGACAGGGAGACAAAGAGACGCGGGAAGAAAGAGAGGGAGAGGCTTTCCTATTTCCTCCGAGATTACACAAATTCATTTTTAGGATTTGCTCAATTGTAATTCATTCTCAATTTCTTGAGACAAGTAGATTTTTTATTTTATTATCTGGTTTCCTACAAATCGACCCAAGTTGCACTCCCAAAACTAATAACAAACAATACACATTAGTTGGATGTGGGTGTTACAAAGAATTGGCAAGCAAATGAATGGTTCGGATCAATCAAATTTGTCTTGTATCAGTTTTGGTTGTGTTGCATCGGGTGTGCCATGTTACATCAAAGAATGCCTCTCAATGGGTGCCATTATAATAACGAAGTGGGGGTGGGAAGATAATTTTATCTCACATAAGTGAAGAATGAGGGAGACGATTTTTACCCCCCTCCCCCCCAAGGATGATGCGTCCCCTTTAAAGTGAATTGTGGGCAGACTTTAACGCTTTTTGACGTCACATAACGTTGGGGGGGGGGGGGGGGGGGGGGGGGGGGAGGATTTACACTTGATGGGGCCGGACTAATTTACAATTGCCTGAATTGATTATTTTGCGCGGGTGGGGGGTGCATGGCCACTAAGCATGCATGTAAAGCCAGTAAGCCACTACTAAACTAGCTAAGCATGCATGTAGGGCCATAAACCATAAAAGGAATTTTGCAATTCATTGGAGGCCATGGCCCCGTCATGCTATATGTGCCTCTGCCCCTTTGGGTGAAAAAATCATAGTCCAAGAATGAGAACTTCCAACAACAAAACGAAAACAGTACCTCGAGGGACAAAATTATATTAGTAAAAGAAATGGATTGCTGTGGCTCTGTTTGGATTGAAAGAAAAACTTTTTTGATGGAAAAATTTTTCTCTAGAATTTTTTTTTCTTCCCACAATTTAGAGGGAAATAATATGATTCTGGTTAATTTAGAGGAATGTCATCATCAATTGAAGGTCTCTCTAAATAAAAATTGAACAAGGTGGGTTCAAGGTTTTTTTTCCATGAGTAAAAAGTAGGCGATTTTACATTTTTTTTTTCCTTTCCATACTTTTCCACAAGATTCCAGAAATCCAAAGGAGGGGTGGGAAGATCATAATGCCACCCATAGGCCATACTACTCTCTAAATAAAGGGTATTCCTGTCTTTTTTGAACTTAAATTATCTGCCGTTTCAATACCGTGAAGTGACGATGGAATTTACTCCATTTGCAAAGCATGGCCAAATGCCACGGCTCGTTTTGCAAAATATCAAACTACACGACCCTATTTGCAAATAGTCCACAATGGAACTCTTTTGGCAAAAACCCTTTATTTAATTTATTATATTTTAGGTAGCAGAGAGAGGAAGACGTTGGAAAGGAATGGGCCGAACTATCTCATTATGGTACATACTGTGACCCACTCAAAACTGCCTTGACATATACAGGCACGCGACCCATTCACCATGCCCCGCGGATAAACTAACTTTATTAAAAAATGATAAAGTTAGGATCTGGTGGTGTATAAATAAATGTCAGTGTTGTGAAACATATAGCAGGCATGAGTAAAATGAAGAAGCTTATGGGGATGGGAGTGGGGTTGTGGTGGGTGCTAGCTAGTGGGGTTGTGTTAAGCATGGAAGATGAGGAGGCATGCTTCTTGACCTCCGCATTCAACTACAGTGATGCTCTCGGAAAAGCCATTCTCTTCTTTGAAGGACAGCGTTCGGGGAAATTGCCTCCCAATCAACGAGTCAAGTGGAGGGGAGATTCCGCACTGGAAGATGGGATCCTAGACAAGGTGAGAAGAGAAGACAAGAGAAATCTTTCTTTCTTTCTTGGGCCCCATTCAATAGAATCCGTAGTTATATATATATATATGTGTGTGTGTGTGTGGTTGTGGCAGGTGAATCTGGGTGGTGGTTACTACGATGCCGGGGACAACGTAAAGTTTGGATGGCCCATGTGGTTTAGCACCACTTTGTTGAGTTGGGGTGCGGTTGAATACGAGACACAGCTATCTATGGCCAACCAGCTCGGCCACTTACTCTCGGCTATCCGCTGGGGAACCGATTTCATACTGCGAGCTCACACTTCACCCACCACGCTCTATACTCAGGTCACCTCACCTCACACTTATTCTTTGCCTTTCTTTTTAAGGAAGGAATACTTCCAAATCAGGATTTCGTTTGGAGAATAAAGACAAGAGTGGAATTGACTCACGATATTCCACACTCACGAGATTTCAGTTTTAGTAGAATATTTTATTTCCATCTTTTACTTTTTCAAAGTTTTCGGGTTTATATCGTTTTTTTGAGGAATTTTGGGAAATGCAAAATATCACTGAGGAGGAATGGGAGCTGGACACGTACCCATGAACAAGAAAACATCTTCCTCTTTATATATATACTAGTAAAAAACCCGTGAGATGCACGGGCCGACAAGGAACGGTACGGACCACGTCATAGGTTGATCCAAACCGTCCATGTGATGGAACACAACATAAATAGGTTGTGCCCCAAAAATCATTTCCATAGGCTGATCCTAGCCCTCCAATCTATAGATGTTTTCATAATTCCTCTTATCTTAAATCGGATGGTTAAGATCACCCTATAGTTTTTTAATTAAAAAACCATAAAGGAGGGGGATAAGATCGAAATGATACGGCTTTAATGGGTGCCTTTGTTAAAAGCATAAAGGAGGGGTAGGATTGAAATTATATGATTCAATGGGTGCCTTTGTTAAAAGCATAAAGGAGGAGGGGGGGGGGTAGGATTGAAATTATATGAGTTGAATGGGTGCAATTGTTCAAAAAAGTCAAAAAATGTGAGGTGTAATTCTCACATAATTTTCAAAAAAATTGAAAAAACTCTCTCTTTTCATATATATATATATATATATATATATATATATATATATATATAGAGAGAGAGAGAGAGAGAGAGAGAGAGAGAGAGAGAACGGTTTCTACAGACAAGTGTAGATAAGTTATCTACACACTAGCTCAAAATACAGTGGGGCCCACATTGTTTGGGTGATCCAAAGCATTCATTTGATGGGCCCTCACATAGATAGGGTGTGCCCAAAAAATCAGCTTCATAGGATCATCCTAACCCTTGGAACCATGGAGGAAAAAAATGGACAGATTTGTGAAGCTTTATACACGTCCATTTTACCTCCACAAATTGTAGGGTTGGGATGATCCTATGGATTTGATTTTTTGTGGACGCCCTATCTATGTGAGGGCCAATCAAATGAATGCTTTGGATCACCCAAACAATATGCCCTCTACTGTATTTTAAGCTAGTGTGTAGATAACTTATCTACACTTGTGTGTAGAAACCGTTATATATATATATATATATATATATATATGAGGAAAATGATTGTACGATGAGTGTACCAACCTTATGGTACGCTCGAGTGCCCAATCACATGTGGGCCCACATTTTTAGGATGATCCAAAGCATTCGTTTGAAAGGCCATTATATAGATGGGGTGTGTACCAAAAATCTAATCCATCCATTTGTGGAGGTCAAAATGGACAGACACTGTTTGTCCACAAATTTGCCCATTTTTGCCCTCCACTTTGGAGGGGTTAGGATGATTCAATGGAGCTGATTTTTGGTACACACCCTATCTATGGTAGGGCCTTGCAAATGAATGCTTTGGATCACCACAAAAAAATGTGGGACCCATGTGATTGGGCACTCGAGCTTACAATCCTTTTCCTCTCTCTCTCTCTCTCTCTATATATATATATATATATATATATATATATATATATATATATATATATATATATATTGTAGACACCCATTTTGACCTGACCCAAATTTCCCAAAAAGTTTTGAATAAATCCCGAAATCCGAGACCCGAAGTCGAGCAAATAAGAGCTAAATGTTCCACCCCCATTTTCTACCCAGACCACCCCTCGTAGTTAAAAATAGTAGTCATAAATACACTTGAAGGGGGGTGTCCATGGAACGAGTAGGGGCAAAAATGCCATTTCCCCTTTAAAGAGGGTCGATTAGGGCTTAAAAGGGGAGAGCCCCATTTTCTAAAAAAAAGAAAGGAGCAGAGAAGAGAGAAGAGAGGGAGCCAAGGCAACAACACCACCGTCATCCACCACCAATCTCCACCATCAGAACCCACCACCATCTCCTCCACCGTTCCCATCATCAAAACCCTCTTCGTTATCCCCTTCTGCAAGCCCACCTCCATTGATTCCGGCAAGCTTGCTGGAATCCGACCACCCAAACCTCCATTGAAACCAACCTCCACCGAACCACCACCACCACCACCATCGTCCACCACCTCCATCTCCACCGCACCAGCCACCATCCTCAATCCCCAAAACCCAAACCCATTTCCTCCACTCCAACAGCCGAAACCCACCTCCACCGAACCACCACCACCACCACCCATTCGAAAACCCTCTCCCACCCTCATCTCCTCCAACCCTCACCTCCAAAATCGAAACCCATCTCCACCCCAAACCCTTCTTCAAAACCCAAAACCCAAACCCATTTTCTCCACTCCAACAACCGAAACCCACCTCCACTGAACCACCACCACCACCACCCATTCGAAAACCCTCTCCCACCCTCATCTCCTCCAACCCTCACCTCCAAAATCGAAACCCATCTCCACCCCAAACCCTTCTTCAAAACCCAAAACCGAAACCCATTTTCTCCACCATCCTCCTCCACAACCCACGGCCATCATCCACCACCTCCATCTCCACCCCAACACCACCCTTCGAAAACCCTCTTCCATCTTCATCATCACCATCCCCAACCTCATTCCTACCGACCGTTTGCTCCGGCCACTCCCCCCACCACCATTTTCTTTTATCCATTAAACCCACGTGGGTTTTCTTCCATTTACAGCCACTCCTCCCTTCATCTACCAAAACCCAAAACCATTTCTCATTTCTAACACTACTGATTCCGGCTGTGTCGCGCCACCATTTCAGGCCATCACCTCTATCCCACTAATTCCCCTCTTCAATTTCAATTTCTTAATCCCAATTGGTCCCATTTTGGCCTCGTTAATACCCACGTCAAATACCCCATCAAAACCCATTTCAATTCCTATTATTTCAGCTTTCATCTCCGGCCTCTTAATTCAAGCTTCACCATCAGCTTCTCTTCCGGCATTTCCGGTACCGGCACCAATACTCCAATGAGCATTTGGTGACACCGATACTCCAATGGGCCTTTGGTGACTGCGATTTCGTCCAGCACAAGTATGTGGAATTGCTATGTGTTAAGGGGTTTCATGGTTAGGGATACCCTTTATTATTTTCCATCATTCTCTTGAGAATATTATCAGTATAACTATGTTGGGTTAGTGTATAATCTCAGCTGGTCTTCAATATTTAGTTGCATGTCTTGGGCTTGCAAATCTGCAACCTCTTTGTTTTCCTGGGATACTCTTTGTGCTTCGGGATCCCCATCGATTTTGGGAACGCTTTGTCGGGTTTAGGTGATGACGGACGGCAACCTCTTGAGCCATAGCCCCTTTCAATCAAAAGGGATAAAAAAACTCATAAAAATCAAATAACAAAAAAAAACAACAAAAACATCAAAAAACAACAAAAGCGTATTTCGAAAAGCTGTTTCGAACTACGTTGGCTTGATCCCTTTTCACAGGGTACGTAGGCAGCTTGGGATCGTCATCCCAAGTTCAGTCAAACCTTTTCAATAAAATCGTTCAAACTTTTCAATAAAATCCTTTAAACCCTTCAAAAAAATCATTTCAGCATCTGAAAATATCTTTCAAGCTTTTCTCAAAAATACAAAAAACCAAAATGGGCAAGGATGGTGATTGCCAGGTCACTCGGAGCCTTCTTTTCATTTCATTTTCGATTTTCATCGTGGTTTGCCGGTCTTATCGGTTTTCCGACGTTTTATCGGGTTTTGAGACGGGCGATGACGTAGCGTGGCCCCTTCACAGGGATTGTCCTCGCTGAGCCCAACGATAGGCTATGACGATCGTGAGACTTATCCGATCTTTAGCGGATCAGGATCACTGAGCTCGATTCCTTTAGAATCGCTCCCTGAGTCTATCGTATGTCCCATTTTCTTTTCCCTGGCATCCTGGGTTGGCGCATACCGTCTATTTTCTGATTCCTTTCTTTCCTCGCATCTTTTAGCTTATCATGTGTTTGTCTTTGGTTCCGTGTGTGTTTACTTTCAGCTTGCTTGTTCCTTGTGCGTTTAGTTTCACCTGCTTATTTACTTGCTTAGCTGTGACATTTATTGGCTTACTTATCATGATCATATGCTTAGCTGTAGATATTTACCGCTTTTCTGCTTATCATATCTGCTATTACTTGCTTAGCTGTAGTTGTGCATGCGGATGTTATTGCTTTCCTAGATGTGATGGGTTAGGAGTAGATGAGGTGAGTTAGGATTTGGATGTTTATCTTCTTTTACCCATCATCGGGTCATGCATGCTTAGATAGACGTTTCTTCGGGGGTGCTCGTTCCCATTTCACATGATTTTAGCCCAAAACTTTTCAAAATTAATTAAAAATGGCATAAGAGACCAGGTGCTCGCACTTGGGCGAATTGGGGGCGCTTAACACCTTCCCCATTCGTCATCAGGCACGGACTTTTGTATCTCTGGTTATCCGTTGCAACAGAGTATTTCATGGGATCCAAGGCCTACTTCCTTGGATGGCGACTCTTTTTTGTTATAGGTACATCTTGGTTCCGGACTAGTCCTTAAAATCGAGAGGTATCTCATTTGTATCGCCACCCATGCTGTGAGTGGCATCATTTCGAGAGTTCCTTGGTAGAGCTCTCCTGCACATTGTGGAGATCTTGGAGGCTCGGCGCGGGATCTCGCGTCCCTCGTCGCCCAATTCGTCCTTGGGATCAGGGTCCACATATATATATATATGAGGAAAAGGATTGTACGCTCGACCGTACCTAAAGTTAGGTACGGTAGAGTGCCAAATCACATGGGTCCCCCATTTTTGGTGGGCATCTAAACCATTCATTTGCAAGGCCCCATCATAGATAGGGTGCATACCAAAAATCAGCACCATTGAATCATCCTAACCCCTCCAAAACTGGAGGCCAAAATGGGCAAATTTGTGGACAAACACTGTCTGTCCATTTTGGCCTCCACAAATGGATGGGTTAGGATGATCCTATGGAGCTGATTTTTAGTATGCACCCTATCTATGATGGGGCCTTGCAAATGAATGGTTTAGATGCCCACCAAAAATGGGAGACCCATGTGATTTGGCACTCTACCGTACCTAACTTTAGGTACGGTCGAGCGTACAATCCTTTTCCTCATATATATATATATATATATATATATATATATATATATATATAGAGGAAACTGTTGGTGAGCTTAAGCTCACCAAACTTATGGTGAGCTAGCTTGCCCAATCACATGGGTCCCACATTTTGGGGAGTGATCCAAACCATTCATCTGCAAGACCTTATGATAGATAGGGGGTGTACCAAAAATCAGCTCCATAGGATCATCCTAACCCCTCCATTTGTGGAGGACAAAAATGGGGCAGATTTGTGTCTGTCCATTTTTGTCCTCCACAAATGGAGGGGTTAGGATGATCCTATGGAGTTGATTTTTGGTACACCCCCCATCTATGTAAGGGACTTTCAAATGAATGGTTTGGATCATCCGAACAAAGTGGGCCCCCATGTGATTGGGCAAGCTAGCTCACCATAAGTTTGGTGAGCTTAAGCTCACCAACAGTTTCCTCATATATATATATATATATATATATATATATATTTGCATTTTGTGGGGATATGAGCTCAATTCCTTGTCTTTTGCACAGGTGTCACTACATGGGATTTCATCTTTATCTTCTAAACAAAATCCCGTTTTACCAGCACCACTCTCGTTTTATATTGCAATAATTAAGAGCTTAAATTATGAGTTTATTGTACAAATGGCGAAATGCCTTCTGCCATGGTCCCTAGCAATTCCCTTGTTTCTTACTTGTAAATGTAAATTTCTCTATAACCATGTATAAAGGGCGGCCAAGTGCACGAAGCTCCCGCCATTGCGGGGTCTGGGGAGGGCTAGATTTACGTAGCCTTACCCCTGCTTTGAAGAAAGGTTGTTTCCATGACTCGAACCCGTGACGAGCAACCTTGCCGTTGCGAAGGCTTGCCCTCTCCACGTATATAATCTTTAAATAACATTTTCAAAAAAAAAATCTTAAAATAAATTTAAACCATTTCATAAAATATAATGCATAATAATATATTGATTTCTTTAATATATTTGTTTGTTGCCTATAAATGTAAAATAATCCCTCTCTCTTTCTCTCTCTCTCTCTCATTTTTTGAAAGGTGTTTTATTTATAAGGAAACAAAACCCAGATACGAAGGATGAGAAAAGATGTCCCGAGAAGATATAGATGCCTTCATACATCAGTCATATATTAGTAATATCATAACATGTAGTAACTGTCTCCAATCGAAATGCAACACCCACGCAGATACAAAGGATCTTGTCCCAGGAAGTTATAGATGTGCCTTCATACATCAGTCATATATTAGCAATATCACAACAGATTATTTGATGCCATAGGGAATTTTCCCCCTAAATCTCTATAACCATTTTCCAAGGAGAGCTTTATTCCTCAATTTTAGATTTCCAATACCAAGCCCTCCATGCTTCTTCAACCTGCGGTCATTTCATCAAATGTTTGAGTCGCTTTCCCATAAGAAATCACTTTGCAACTTTTCCTTTCTCTTGGCCTATGATTTGGCCGACACTTTGAATTTATGGCCAACACACGTGTCATGTCATCCGAAACGACACCTGTGTCCACACGGGTCGACACTCCTCTATACACTTTTGAGTGTACTGCTAGAAGTGTCAGTAACTTTATATGCATGTATGTGTATGAGTGTGACACTATTTCTAGATTTTTAGGGGTTGCCATGTTAGATACCTCATATCTATATCGAAACTCGGCAAACAAATCCATGTCCGCAAACTATGATTATATGCGCTTTCTATTTTAGGCGTGTCCCAGTTCTAAATTTTGGGAGTTCGCCGTGTCCGACGCTCCGTGTCGACACGCGACACTCGTGTCTGTGTCCACAAATCATAGCTCTTGGCCAATTTGCTTGGTATTTTGTAGAGAGATAGGAAATACACTAGAAAGATAGAGTTTATCAATGCAATTCTTCCCCCAATGGATAAGTACCTTTTTTCCAAGTCGCCAATTTCCTCCATTTTTTCATTTACTGGATCCCACAAAGATGCTTTTGGAACTCCATAACCCAATGGTAAACCAAGATAAGTGATCGGTAGCTCCACCTCCTTACACCCAAAGATAGATGAAAATACTGCCACCTCTTCCTGGTGAAGATTGATACTTGCTATAAGCTTTTGGAGATGTAAATTCTTAACCCCAGATGTCATCTCAAACCATTTCAATACTCTCTCACACACACATATAAGAAGCAAAAATGTAGAGTCTCCAATGTAGAAAAAGCAGAGCGGGAGAATGAAGGAAAATGTTCTTGTTTAATTAGAGAAAAGGTTCTTGTTTAATTATGTTGTGATTGAGGAGGCGGTGTGTGTGTTTTGTTCAACAGGTAGGAGATGGGAATTCTGATCACCAATGCTGGGAGCGTCCTGAGGATATGGACACACCTCGAACACTATACAAGATTACTTCTACTTCACCAGGTACAGAGGTGGCTGCGGATGCTGCCGCTGCCCTTGCTTCTGCCTCTATTGTATTTAAACATATTGATTCCAATTATTCATCAACGCTCTTGATGACGTCCAGATCGGTAAGCACTTTTCTCACATACATGTAACATATCACTCCATCTCCATTAAAAATCGATAGTTTTGAGAATGTGATCTTTCCCTTGTTCCATAAGAACATATTTCATTCAGATCATTTCGTTTTCTTTCCGTGAGCACTCATTCCGTAAGGATTGTTGGTGAACAAGAGTTGATCTATTATGTCATCATTTGCAATCTATTTATTTATTTATTTAGATGCTCGGTTGTGTTAACTCTTGATCGATGTTTCTTCAGCTCTTTGAACTCGCGGACCAGTATAGAGGATCTTATCGAGATTCATGCCCTTTCTATTGCTCCTACTCTGGTTATCAGGTAAAGCGGTTATATAACACAAGGGACATGACACACTACTGTTTGCTTGCGTATGGATTTTAATTGTTGAATTTTTGTAACAAGGATGAGCTTCTGTGGGCGGCTGCTTGGCTGTACAAGGCAAGTGGAGATTCAAACTACTTGAACTATGTATTGAATAATCAAGGGTGGAGTCAAGCAGTGACTGAATTCAGTTGGGATAACAAATTTGTTGGAGCTCAGGCATTACTAACCAAGGTATCAACTTCCTTTAAAAGAAAATTTCAGTTTTTATCTTTCCTTGACAGCAAAGCAAACCATTAAATATCCTGCTTTATAACCTATCAATCAGAAGGAATACAAATGGTTTGTATTCCAACATCTCTAGGTTTGAAAAAAATGCCCATCTAAATTGAGCACCACACCAAAATGGAAGGGTTGATTGTGTCGATGAACATTCTGTCTTGTAGGATTATGTAGCTGGGAATACAAAACTAAGCAGGTATAAGAGTGACATGGATTCATTTATATGCTCATTGATGCCAGGAAGTAGCACTGTTCAGATTCGAACAACCACAGGTAGAGTTTAGAACTACCTTACCGAAACAAAGCTGTTGAAGAATTCAGAGATTTGTGTTTGGATTTTTAAAGAAATTAAGGGCGACTTATTTTAGTCGTGTGCAGGGGGGCTTCTATATATACGAGATAGCAGTAACTTGCAGTATGTCACAAGTGCTTCTCTGATATTAACTGTCTACTCAAAAAACATACACGAGGCTGGGATTGGTGGAATCCAATGTAGCTCACTTTATTTTTCTACTATTCAAATCAGAGCTTTCGCAAAATCACAGGTAATCACTTGCTTTTTACTAGGAACACCCCCACCCCCTTCTTATACTTGGAGACTGTTTCACTTTTCAGGTGGACTATATACTAGGAAAGAACCCATTAGGAATGTCATACATGGTGGGATTCGGTGCTAAATACCCAATGCAACTACACCATAGAGGTGCATCTATTCCTTCGATCACAACTGACCCAACCAAGGTGGGCTGCAATGATGGCTACTCTACTTGGTATTCTACCAGCAACCCCAATCCCAACATACACGTGGGTGCGGTCGTTGGAGGTCCTGATTCTAATGACCAGTTCAAGGACTTGAGGTCTGACTACGCTCACTTAGAGCCCACCACTTACATCAACGCAGCATTCATCATTCCCTTGGCTGATTTGCTGAATCAAAACAACGGGTGCTTGCAACTCCCGCAAAGCAATGCAACCTTGCCAATTTTGCTTCTTTAACAGTGGGTTCTTAATCATATTGTACAATAATAATACTAAATATCAATAATAATGATGATGATGATGATGGGTATAGTTGCGTTGGTGCAAAACAGTTCTGTTTACTACATAAATCAATGGGTTTCCTCAAATGAGAAGTCAAATATGAGTTATTTTAGTGTAACGGGAACAAAATCCCATCTCCCCTAGGTCATACAACTGACGACATCACTTGTATGGAATATCCTCGACCAAATCCGACATACATGATTAGTGGAAAAAGATGAAGAAATATTACCTAATTTTTTTGACTTTCTGAAGAGGTACTATGAAATTTAAAAATCCTAAGTGTAGATCTGGCGTATTCTGATCCGATCTCTTCATAAGAGGGTTTTATTCGAAGGGGATTTCCATGTCACATTCACTTTTCTCTGATGATTGCTATGGAAATGAATCGGATAAGATTGGACCAATATTGAGTCTGCTGGAATAAATTTTATAAGAGCAATTCAATCATGAAAGTGTAATAGAATTCATGATTTTCCCTTCGAATTTATTTTGAATGAAGTAAATCAGTCAGAAGCTGTAAAGTGATGTTGATTGATGTTTTACATTTATGTCATGATTGAAAACAATTCACCGGGCGGTTTTGTGGTATCTTGTTTTACTTCTCTGTTTACTTGTGCACGATCAGATCGGATTTGCTCAGTGGATTTCTTCAACAAGTGGTATCAGAGCTCAGGTCGGAGCGATTATCGTGGGCGGGTACAGTGATCATGAGTGTTGTGATTGGATCGTGGTTACAGTGATTGTCGAATGGTATAAAGTTTGTCCAAGAGATTCTTGTTCGAGGTGGAGCGCTACACCAAGAAGTGCAGAATAATTTGAGATGTCGGTAAAATCGAGTTATCCCTATTTCAACATCGACAGATTTGACGGAAAATGTAGTTTCACCTTATGACAGATGATGATGAATGACATCCAGGTTCAACTAGGCTTAGCTAAGGCGTTGGAGGGAAATGATGTGAAGTCGGAGAAAATGACAGATGCCAAGTGGGAACACAGAGTTAAAGGCTGTCAACATGATTTGGTTATGCCTAGAAGATAACGTTATGGAAGAAGATGAAGTGCCTGAATTGTAGGAGAAGTTGGAAAAGATTTACATGTCAAAAACCTTGGGCAACTAATTGTATATGAAGTGTCAGTTGTACGGGCTGAAAATGTTAGAAGGCAGTCTTCTTAAACACATGACTGCGTTCAATGAGCTTGTGAATCAGCTCCGCATGGTTGAAGAAAAGATGAAGGAAGAACATAAAGCCCCATTACTTCTTACTTCACTTCTTGATTCGTATCGCAATCTGGTGACTACGTTATTATTCAGTGAGGATACAATGAAGATGGAATAAGTCACAACGATGCTCTTATCAAATGAGACTAAGAGGAGGCCTAATCAAGATGTTAGTCAAGAGCATGGATTGATTGTTCGTGGAAAGAATTAAAGAGGAATGTCATCTAAAAATAGATTAGGAAAAGGCAGGTCAAGATCCAGGTTCAGCTGAAAGAGCGCTCAATGTAACCGTTGCAAAGAATACAGACATATCAAGCTGGATTGTTTGAAGCAAGCTGACTATTCGAACAATGGTGCTACAAAATACGATGGTGGCCGTAATGGATGAATAAAGGGAAGAAATTGGAGACATTATCTCTGCCAAGGGTTGCAGGTATTCAGCTGCAAGAGGAGCCATGAAAATGACATATGGTTGTATGGTTCTGATGAAAGGAGAGAAGTGTGGTAGATTGTATCGTCTGGTTGGGAACACGGTGACTAGTGTTCCTAAGATTTCGATGGCTAGTTGGAAATAGGGTAGTGGCGTGCGCATGCATAGAGTCTCTTTCGCAGTTGGTACAGAAGGCATTTATGGATACTCTCTCCAAATTATTTTTGGCATGCGTTGACCCGTAAACATACCATTTCTGGACCTTTATATTTCTTTTGGGATTTGCTCGCGTCCATCACAAAAGACATTTCACGGATGGTCTGTTGCATGTGACAGCAGCCACCTCGTGAATGAAGACAAAATTTGCTACAAAGTGAGCCTGTGTGGCTGCTGTCACATGCACCAGACCACCCGGGAAATGTCTTTTGTGATGGACACTAGCAAATCTCGAGCCCTCGAGGACTTTCTTACATATAAAAAACCCCTTGAAAACTAAACTCTTACATTTGGCCCAAACATTTAGGGGCCGTTTGGATATGCGGATTTTAGAATCCAGGGTTTTAGTTTGAAAACAATGTAAAAAAAAGGGTTGATGATCAAGTTGCTGTATGTTGTTCTGACAGTGTTTCTTGGATTTTAAGTGAGAAATTCAGGTATTAAAACTCCTGCATCCTGAGATTTCTAAAACCTGGAAATATGGGAGGATCTGCTACTCTCTTGCTAACGAAAAGAAGGGCGAGAAGTAAAAAACAAGTTAAAAACAACGGCTGGTCCGCTTCTTCTCTTGTCTCTTAGCTACAATTTTGAAGAAATCCCGAATTCTACAATCCGGGTATCGAAACAGCCCATTAGTCTCCTGCATTAACATGGATCTAAAATGGAAAGTGATAGCACCAAATCGAAAAGGGGAGGAGACATCCTATCATGTGATTGAGTGAGACAAGGATTGTTTAGAAAGGAGGCACATACAAAGAGAAGTTGAGACTTGATACTCTCTCCAAATTATTATTATAATAGGGTGACGATAGTAAAATATTAAAAAAAAAGCCATTCAATCACTTGCAAGTAGTGACAAACAAAAAATGGGACAATTCAGATAACCACCTTTTTTTTTGTTATTTGTATTTTTAGTAGGGCTGCAACTCGGGTCGGGCGGGTCGGGTTTTGGAGAACCCAACCCTACGCGAGAAATTTCTCGGGTCGGGTCGGGTTTTTTTTCGGAAAACCCACGATTCCCAAACCCGGCCCTACCCATGATAAATCTCGGGTCGGGTTGGGTCGGGTCGGGTTTTTTCACGTTGACGCAATTTTTTAAGGAAAATTCTTGTTTGGCAAGGCAACTCAACTCATAGAAGTAAAAATTACACTCACATTACACTTGAATCAAACAATGCCGTAATCAAACAATGTTGTAATTACAATCAAACAATGCTGAATCAAACGCTTGAATCAACTCAACTCATAGAAGCAGAAATTACACTCACATACAATAACAGTGGGTGCGTGGGTTTTCACTTTTAACTTGTAACTAATAATAGAAAAAAATGTACATACTATAACTTATGTAACTCGGGTCGGGTCGGGTCGGGCCCCTTCAAACCCGGCTCGACCCGAAACCCATGAAACCTGAACCCGACCCAGGTTATTTTCGGGTCGGGTCGGGTCGATGTGGGTCGGGTAAAACCCGGCTCGAGTTGCAGCCCTAATTTTTAGGGAGCGAGGGGAGAGCTTGGATCTCCATATCTTCGTTGACCATCTTCGTCCCTTCGTCTAAACGCCTAACCAAATGCAAGGAATCAAATATCAACAAATGATAGCATAGAAGAAGCGGAATGATTTCAGCGCTACTATGTTTTTATAAAGATGCGCGATTTTTATTTAAAGGCTTGTAAGGGCTTTTTGAGAAGTGTAATATTCTTAAAGGGTAATGATAAATGCGGGGTGTCCCAAGTGATGAAAAGGGGTGCATTTATCATTTCCCTTCTTCTTTCTCTTGTGTTATTGGTTACGGACTTACCGCCGCCGCGGGGGGGGGAGGGGGGGCAAATGTAATAAGCCTAGTAGCTGTACGATTTTTACACAAGAAAAATTATTTCGGAGGAGAGATGCTCTGTCGCTCTCTCATAACAAGAGAAAAGCAGTGACGGGTATATTGAGGAATGGAACGGGAAAGTGCAAGTGATACCATCTGCTGCTTTTCCATCTTCCATCGCCTTCCCCACCAGCGTCGGTGGGCTTGGGGTGGTCGCGGCCAGGGAGTTCCGTTGTGTTGGGAGGGGATGGTTATGTTCGGAGCTGTACGTTATCATCAACATATTCGGATCTGACCGGTTCCGCTCCACTTGCTTCCTCGCCCCGCATCCTTTCCAGCTGCTGCATCTATAATACCCCCTGTTCCGTTCCGTGCACAACCAATAAACATTTTATTAATTTTTTTCATGGCGTAGTAAAAGAAAGAAGCACAATAAAAACCCAAATACCAATAGTCACTTCACCTTACCTTGGATAGGGCGAGCCCTTTATGGGTTTTTGACCGTATTTACGCCATGCCCACATGTCGGAAGAGAGGCCCTCAGCGGGCACCTCACACACAACCCTCTTCTGCTGTTTCTTCCTGTTGTAACATTAATTAATATTCTATAAGTCTATAGATTAATTCTACAACAGATAACAAGCAAGTAATATTATACCTTCTTTTGGATGGAGGGATTTGGGGAAGCTTCTGTTGCATTGAAAGGGAAGAAGAGGGTGGTGGCGAAACGGTTTTGTTGGAGAAGAAAGGCTTGCACATTTGAGAGAGTTCGTCCATAGGCGTTTGGGTTGAGATGGGATCAGAGAAGCGGGGAAGAAGAAGATGGTCATCATCCCCCTCCTCTTCCTGAAGAATAAAGCTAGAAAGGAAAGCAAAAGGATCATCTGTAGCTGCTGCTGCGGGGGACGGGCTGCCGGAGCACCTTCTCACCACCGCTTGCAGATGCCAGCTGTCGTCCTCCATAATCTAATCGGCAAGGGGGAGAGAGAGAGAGAAAGAGACAGGGGAAGAGCAAGAGTAAAAGAGGTAAGGCTCGGGTAAAAATGAAAAAAATAAAGAACGAAGGAAAAGCAGATTTTTCAGCAGAGGACTTTGGTGTTGGATGCCATATGCGACTGGGATCCAATCTTCAAAACCGCTTTTGCTTTTCGCTTTGACTTGTGGAAAAGTCAAAGGGAAAGAGATGCCTCCAAACTCTAGCAGTACTACTGACATACACACAGTCGTGTCGGTCACTAGAAAATAAATTAAAAAAGGAGCTACCACTAATCGCTAGCGTCGGGACCGGTGCTGACAGTGACAGGAGCGTCCGATGCAGAGAGGGGTCAAGACGCAAACGCAAGTCACGCAATCCTTTTTTTGTGGGTGCCGATATTTTCACCCCTCCGATATTTTCACCCCTCCTGTAGTACTTGCACACCCCCTTATAATTAGGGGTGTGCAAGTACTCCGCGGCCGGGGGTGTGAAAATATCATCTCCCTTTTGTTTGTTTGTTTTTTGTTTTTCTTCTGATTTTGCACGTGGGCTTTGTTTGACACGCGGCCCCACGCCATGGCTTAAAGTGCGTTGAGGACACACCTTGAGGTGGAATGGGTGACGATGCCCCTTGTGTCACCAACGATACACATAGCTTGAGTGAAACTAAGTGGAGGTCCGATCGACTGATGTTGAAGAACCAACGGATGAGTTGTGGTTAGGGGTGAAATGCCACGAACCCAGAGCTAGCTGGTTCTCCCTAAAATGCGTTGAGGCGCAGCACTTGACCGGACATCCAAGAGTAAAGCACGCACCCCTCCACAACCAATCCAACCACAAGCAAGGTTTTAAATTTTGGTTTTCGGAGTGATTTCGGTCCTCACTGAAACTGAAATTTTCGGCCGAAATCCACGAAATCAAACAAAATAATATTTTATTCTTGAGAAAATTTCGGATGGAATCCTTACAGTAATTTCGGCTGAAATTTCGGGAAAGTATTATTTAACGACATTTTTGGGTGAAACAGATCAAACTGATTATTATCGAAATGTTTCAACGACCCAACATGCATTTTTTCGCATTGGGCTATTTCATCAACTCATAGATAGATTAGCGAGTCCACCATATTTTTTCTTGACAGGAAGATAACAAGATGGCTACATGTGCTCTGGATTCATTATTTGTATTCTGATCCAGGAGCAATACCAAAGTGTTTCAAAGAAGGATTACTGTGGGAGCCAGTTTTTTCTCGTGTTTGGGCAGGACGACAGGGGATCACCACAATAAGATTTTATGTAGGAGGGGTGTTATTTGATCTGCGCTACTTGCGGACTCGGGACTGTAGTCCTTACTTCGCAAGTTTTATAGAAACTCAGAGTCGCCACCTAGGTTAGGGCCTAGGACCCGTGTCTATTCTTCCAAGGAAAAAAGTAATGACTTGAATTCCGTTGGAAGACTAGACACAGGTCCTAAGCTCTAACCTAGGTGGCGACTCTGAGTTTATCTAAAACTTGCGAAGTAAGGACTACGGTCTCGAGTCCTTAAGTAGTGTAGATCAAATAACACCCCCTACGTAAAACCCGATCGTGGTGATCCCTTGTCGTCTTGCGCAAACACGCGAAAAACCCGACTCCCACAGACTGGCGACTCTGCTGGGGATGATGCCTCATGGGGCTTTGCTGATTTTTTGAATGTCTGGTTTGGTCACAAACTCTGTTGTGGACGCAGGTACAAACTTCGCTGGGGACTTGGTTGCAAATTCCAATGGGGATTTGGTTGCAAAGTCCGCAGGGGATCTGAATAATTTAGGAGGGAAATGTCGACATCTTGTCGATGGATTGAAGTATTGATTTTAAAGGGGATGTAAACATCCGCTGAGAGATCGAAATTGATCTTGATTGACCCATGTTTGGATATGGCTTCCTATCAGGTGAACCATTAGGATTTTTGCATTCCCTGACTTCGCAAGGTGATTAATCGATCTGTTGGGCGAGAGACGTCCTGACGTAGAATTTTGACTCTACTAGTGAGGAGGATTGCTCTGTTAAGGGAGGCTTTGAGTGGCATAAGATTGCCTTTCGAAAGTTTCTAATAACGGGTAGACATCAGCATACTCAGCTCGGGAGAAATTGGGAAGTTCATGCGTCTCATATTGAAATTGGCGCGGCACGAGACTTGTTTACAAGGTGCTTAGGATTCCGCCGAGGATGATTTAGGATACTCTGGCTTGTCTCCAAGGGTTCCAGAGTCCCAAAGCAAAGGCTTGAGAGGTGGTTGATGCCTAGAGGAAGCCCTAAGTGTACTTTGCAAAGAAAGATGTGCGAATCCTTCATTTATTCGGGAGTACGTGAGACTTGATTTTGCCGAGAACACTCAACACACTTGAAAGGTCTGGGGACTGCCCAGAAAGCTGGTTTAATCTAAAGCTAAAAGATTAGCGGAATTCACGGATGAATTGTGAGTAAAATGGGCGAAAAGCGGTGAAAATGACCGAATTGGGGGGAATATTCCCCCAAATTCGTCTGGGACGAAAATGGGAGGGTTCTACGGGTTTAAATACCCGTACAACCTTCATTTTTCTCATTTTCTGACAAGTTGAGTTTGAGGTTTTTGAGTTCTCTCTGGGGTTTTTTAGTGTTCTTTGCGAGATTTCTGAGTTTTTTTTCAGTTTGCAGCAGATATGGTGCGCCGTCCTCATATTTGGGGGAGAGACGTAGGGCGGGAGTCCTCAGGGGACGAGGAGCGGGATCGCTCTCCATGGTACCAGGGTACGCTTTTGAGAGGTACGGTTGGACACGTCTCGCGGCGGAGAGGTACGCTCTTGAACTTAGCTTTTTATAATTCCTAGATTTAGGAATATATAGTGGGGACGGGTTTAGACAGATTAGTCTATACCGATTCTGAGGGGGTGGCTACTGGCTTCGTGTGTGCCCTTGCTGAGAGATGGTGGGAGACGACCCACACTATTCCCTTCCCGATTGGGAAAGTCATGATGACTCTTGCAGCCTTTTCTGCACTGACAGGACTCCGGATGGGAGGGATCCCCATTCAGCTGATTGATGTTATAGAGGTAGATGTCAGGGTGCTTCTAGGAGTGTCAGAGCACGATTCTATGGACCAGGATGATAAACCTTTACATGCTTATTTGCCGAGGCCTCAGATGAGCCGATTAGATCACTGGCCAGCCAGACCAGTAGTTCCAGGAGATGATTACTATCGCCAGTTGGCGAGGAGCTTCGTTATGGGCCTTCTGGGCCGCACCCTATTTAGCAACACAGGGAATCTTGTTCAGAGAGAGTTCTTGAGCATCATCTGCGACATTGACAGGCTCGCGGAGTACGACTGGGGAGGGGTGGCTTACGCTTATCTGATCCGTGAGATGGATGCTTTGTCACGAGACGGATCACAATCTCTGTGTGGTATCTGGTACATTTGGGTGGTGTGGTTTTATCCCTTCTCTCTTTAAGTTTGAAAATATTCTAGCTGTTTCTTTATGATTCGATTCATAGTTTCTGTTATGAACAGTTTAAGCAGCTGAAATATTTTCTGATGACTTTGAACAAGCATGGGCTTACGAGTGCTTCGGCCTTCTCGCTCCTGTACCGAGGGAGCCGGCAAGGGTTTTCTTTCCAGCGCAGAGCCGCTGGACAGTCGGCGAGACAGGGTCATGTCCTCTATACTCGACAGATTAGGTTCGTCGAGCGATAGATCGGATTCAGCTGGATATTGATCTCTCTTAGCAGAGCCTATTATCATAATTAAAAGGTTGTAGCTCTATATAACTAAATTGGCATTTTGTAAGAATTTGAAATCAACTAATTTGATTTTTTCTCCTTTCTTAGGGTTATCCTTAACCTGATATAGCTTTCAGGGGTATTTGCAAGCTGCGAACTTTTTCGCAAGTTGCGAACTCTCCGGACAAACGCAATCAAACAAGTGTTAGATTTACTTTCCAGTATATATATATATATATATATATATATATATATATATATATATATATATATATATACTTGCTGCGCCTTTTCTACCGGGATTGCTAAGAGCCAATGCTCAAAATTGCCGCAATATTATTTGAGCCAATGCTCGCAATTAAATTACACGAAAATGCCCCGAGAGTAGGGGTGTAAACGGATCGAATTCGGAGCGGATATGGCTATATCCGAATTCGATTACAGTATACACTATCCGAATTCGGATTCGGATTCGGATTCGGCGGATATTTAATATCTATTACCGAATTCGTATCCGTCGGATATTGTTCGAATTCGGATATTATCCGTATCTGTTTATCCGGTAAATTCGAACATTTTATTGCAGCACTTTATCTTTTTTCTCCTACTTACTCGAGTGAATTTTCCAAACCCTAAAACTAGACCTCTACATTCTCTTCACAAAATTAACTCTCAAACCCTAAAATATATGAGATCCTCTTCTTCCTTTTAAAACAAAGGCAGAGAGAGAGAGAGGGAGGCGATGGGGATGGATGATAGTGTTGGTAGTGGTCTTTGGGTTTTTCCTTTTTTTTGTATATGATGGAATGGGTTTGGGCTATTTTTGTTTTTATTTTTATTTTTCTAAAAAGAATATTCACTTTTCTTATAGAAACAAAAGATAGTGTGTCATTACTAACAATAAATATTAATGATATTATTAATAATAAATAAAAATGATTTACTTCTCGGATTTGGATGTTAAACGGATCGGATATACCATTTACCAGATTCGCATCCGCTAAGAGCCGGATATCTCATAAACGGATTCGGATAATATCTGCTTGAAACGGATTCGGATAATATTCGTTTTAAACGGATTCGGATGCGGACGGTAATCGAATTTCCGAATATCCATTTACACCCCTACCCGAGAGGCATCTAGGCTTCAATTTTCACACACACACCATGGGAGTTCATCGCCCACTTGCATACCTATTTACCATGCAGTAAGTAGCCCTTGAAATAGATTCGGCTGTATTTAGGATTTCATCACCCGAGTCTGTTGGTCACGCATCCATTTGAGGTGAAAGCACCACCTCTTTGCACGTTGCCCTTGTGGTGACGTTGAAACAATGTTGTACTAACCTTCCGTTGCGTTTGGGTACACTGAACAAGGAATTGCTTATGCACATTGGCAAGAGGGACTTTGAAGCCTTCATCCCTTGCATAGCCCAGCATAGTAGACACGCAGATATTACCATGTCTTGTCTAAGGACATGCTGAGCTTAGAGTTAAGCAAGCCTACCAGTTACTCTCGAGAGGGGTGAGCGTCATCTAAATAGGGATACACTAAACCCCCAGCCCACGGCGAGCATGTCGAGTGAGTCTAGAAAGGTGTCCCCGGGTTGCTCCAATTCTTGCTAGGGATGTCATTACCCTAGCCCGATGCGCACTCGATTGCAGTTTTCAATTGACCCAGAGGTTCTTCCTCACAGTCTGTGAGTGGGTACAAATTTTTCTGGGGACTTGGTTGCAAATTCCGAAGGGAATTTGGTTGCAAAGTCTGCAGGGGATCTGAATAATTTAGGAGGGAAAGGTCGACATCTTGTCGATGGATTGAAGTGTTGATTTGAAAGGGGATGTAAACATCCGCTGAGAGATCGAGATTGATCTTGATGGACCCATGTTTGGATATGGCTTCCTATCAGTTGAACCATTAGGATTTTGGCATTCTCTGACTTCACAAGGTGATTGATCAATCTGTTGGGAAAGAGATGTCCTAACGTAGAATTGTGACTCTACTGGTGAGAAGGATTGCTCTGTTAAGGCAGGCGTTGAGTGGCATAAGATTGCCTTTAGAAAGTTTCTAATAACGGGTAGACATCGGCATACTCAGCTGGGGAGAAATTGGGATGTTCATGCGTCTCAAATTTGAATTTGGCGCGGCACAAGACTTGTTTAAAAGGTGCTTAGGATTCCGCCAGGGATGATTTAGGATGCTCTGGCTTGTCTCCAAGAGTTCCAGAATCCCAAAGCAAAGGCTTAAGAGGTGGTTGATGCTTAGAGGAAGCCCTAAGTGGACTTTGCAAAGAAAGATGTGTGAATCCTTGATTTATTCGGGAGCACGAGAGACTTGATTCTGCCGAGAACACTCCGAATAAACACACTTGAAAGGTCTGGGGACTGCCCAGAGAGTTGGTTTAATCCAAAGCTGAAAGATTGGAAGAATTCGCGGACGAGTTGTGAGTAAAACGGGCAAAAAGCGGTGAAAATGACCGAATTGGAGGGAACATAAACAGAATACGCTAATCACTGCTCTGGCGGTGGTGGATCTCTCGGATCCTGCTCTGGACGATGCTGATGTAGATAGACAGGAGGTGTAGCAGCTGCTCCAGGCTATGAAACTGAAGAATCTCCTAGCTCTCTAAAACCCATATGAACATTGTCCAAGAGATGATGAAGTGAACTAGAAGTCATCGTCATCCCTATAACGAGTAACCCTCGAACCGAGTCAGGCTCACCTCGAGTAGCTGCGGTTGCTCTGTCACTAGGGCCAACGTCTGGCTCTGAAGGAGGAGGCGTATACATGCCCGCAGGACCTACTACAATCCTCACTCTCGTCGCCCGGGCAGTGCTCTGTCTCGCCAGCCTCTTAACCTGCCTGCGATCAGGCGAGGTAGTCTCAACAACCTCGGGGTCCTCTGGGACATAGTCCTCGTCAATCTCATCATCTCTATCGTCGGTACTGTCCCGACCCTCTACTACAGGCATCTCTTGCCTGTACACCTCCTCTGGCTCAGGGTCTCCCCGCCTCTGCCTCTTCCCCTGTACCCACAAGATGTATCAAAACATCAAGATATATCAAATCATAGGTACAAGAATTCAATTTCAGAAAAGAGCAAATACCTGTCTGGTCTGTGGACCCTCGCTCGCAGCCAATCTCTGTCTCAAAATCTCTATCTCATGCTGGAGCTCAGTAATGAGATGAGCGTCCTCTTGTCGAGCTGCCACCATCATCTCATTCTTTCCTATCTCTTCACTGGTAAGTGACAGTAGAAAGTTAGCTGATGCACCCTCGTCGGGTTGTGGTTGCTTAAGTCTCCATTGACAAAATTTTGCTGTCTCTTTACTTTGGCATTCAGGTGCCTTGCACCCTCTACCAAAGAGGGGCATCTGTAGACACCCAATTTTATCAAGAATGTATTAGTGATAGGTGACGCGAGGAAGAACCTTATGACGAGTTCCAGAGCACCAGTCGTGCTTCTCTCAATCTCTCTTTAGGGTACCTAACGATGTTTTCAACCACCAAAACCTTGTTTTAACACAGCACCCGTCCTTTTCGGCAAACCAAAAGCCTGTCTACATAGCACCCGTCTTTTACGGCATAAACCAGTAAGTCCGTTTGCACACGGCACTCCCAATCGGTAGGCTAACCTAGGGTTCGAAACTCTCTTTTTAGCACCCAAAGGACACCCTCTCTCTCAAAAGCGCCCGATGTCGGATTCATTGGAAAGTCTTCAACACAAGGAATCCAACGGACCTGACCGTGAGCGAATCGGAATCCAATCGGAAGAGATATGGACGACTGAATGCATTAGCAAGAGACGAAACCACCACCACCCAGAAGCCTGTTTAAACACAGCAAACATTTTTGTCGTCAAACCAGAAGCCTGTCCACTCAGCACCCGCCATTTACGACGTTCGTCGGTGAGCCCATCTGCACACGACATTCCCAATCGGTAGGTTAACTTTGGGTCTGAAACTCACTTTTAGCATCCAAAGGGCACCCGATTTCTGGTCTATTGGAAAGCACTGAACACAAGGAATCCAACGGACCTGACCGCGTGCAAATCGGAGTCCAATCAGAAGAGATATGGATGACCGAAAGTACCGATAAAAGACGAAAACATTACAAAACAAAACGGAGAAGAGACGAACTATCGCGGCAACTGGGGATGACATCACCCAGATATTTATGGGTGATGTCATCACCAAATTCGTCCCAGACGAATTTGGGTCGAGCCCAGATATTTTTTACCAGGTTTTTTTAACTGTTATCTCTCTCTCTCTCTCTCTCCCCTCAGGTGTATACACCTTCTTTCGGTGTATTTCTCCCTTTTTTCAAACCCCAAACCCCTGCAGAAAATCAGACAAAAGCCGTAGTTAGCTTGCTTTAAAAGAGAGAAAGTAGAGAAACACTAGATAGCTCATTTCGGACGTCGGCGCTCCGCCGAATTTCTGAAGGTTCAGAGCGTTTTTTTTTTTTTTACACCGTTGTTTTGCCGAATTTCGCAGAACTACGAGCTACTTTTCCATAGTAGCATCGTTGTTCTGCTGAAATCTCGGTAAATTCAGAGGCAAATCGGCTATATAGCGCTGTTGCGCCGCCGATTTCTCCATAGCCTCGGAGGCCCCTTTTTCAATATAAGCGCGGTAGCGCTGCCGAATTTCAGAGAACCCAACGCCCTATTCTTAATGGATGAAAATTCATAGCAAAAACTAGAACAACCATTTTTATGATCTTTAAATGGCTGAAAAAGGAAGAAAATGGCCTTGAAAACCATTAGAATCACCCCATTAAACCTTGCAAACCAGAAAAAGATTTCTAGAAACCCAATCACTAGAAAAAGATTAAAAACATTTAAAAAAACCGTAGCTTAGAACAAGATTTCAAGAAACCCTAGCTTAGAACAAGATTAAAAAGATAGAAACTCACAAGATTATGTTGAAATGTCTTTGAAACCCTTTGATTTGGAGATGTCTCTGAAACCCTCTGATTTGTGCTAGCCAAAGTAGGAAAAACCCAGAACTAGGTCTCACTGAGAGAGAGAGAGAGAGAGAGAGAGAGAGAGAGAGAGAGAGAGAGAGAGAGAGAGAGGTCTCTATTGAGTGAAAAAACCCAATGATTCTTTGTCGCACGAGAGAGAGATTCCGCGAGGTTGGGTTTTCTCAAAACCCTATTTTCGTTCGAGAGACAGCGAGGGAATAGGGGGTCGACATTTCTCTTTTCTTTACATCGTTGTGTTTTGTATTTGCAGGGCTTAGATTAAACCACTTTAGATCTAACGGTGTTTTAGAAGGGCAGTCTATAAAACCTTCTCTAGGGGGGCGACTAGGAAAACTTTTCTCATATATATATATATATATATATATATATATATATATATATATATATATATATATAGAGAGAGAGAGAGAGAGAGAGAAGGGTTGCTGCGCTCGAGCACAGAAACAGGGGGATGGGGCCATTGGGGGGGGATCCTAAGCATTCATTTGGAAAGCCCCATCATGGATGGGGGCCCTACCAAAAATCAGCTCCATTGGTCACCAATGGGTGCCCATTTGTGGAAAAAAAAATTGAACAGATATTGCTTGTCCACAAATCTGTCCATTTTTTGCCTCACAAATGGACACCCTACCCATGAAAGGGCCCATCAAATGAATGCTTTGGATCCTATTTCTGTGCTCGAGCTCAGCAAATGCTTGCTCATATATATATATATATATATATATATATATATAAAGAGAGAGAGAGAGAGAGAGAGAGAGAGAGAGAGAGAGAGAGAGAGAGAAAACGGTTCTTACACACATGTGTCGATAAGTTATCTACACAGTAGCTTAAAAAACAGTGGGGGCCCACATTGTTTGGGTGATCCAAACCATTCATTTTTAAGGCCCTCACATAGATAGGGTGTCCACAAAAAATCAGATCCATAGGATCATCCTAACCATTCGAACTGTGGAGGCAAAAGATGGACTAATTTGTGAAGGTTTAAAGACATCCATTTTACATCCACAAATCGTAGGGTTGGGATGATCCTATGGATATGATTTTTTGTAGACACCCTATCTATGTGAGAGCCTTTAAAATGGATGGCTTGGATCACCCAAACAATGTGGGCCCCCACCGTTTTTTAAGCTAGTGTGTAGGGAACTCTCTACACATATGTGTAGGAACCGTTTTCTCATATATATATATATATGAATTTCAATTACTTCAACTAGTATCGATTGATGGGGGAGAGACATATGTAGAGTGATCGGCGGTATCGTATCATATATATATATATATATATGAGAAAACGGTTCCTACACATATGTGTAGAGAGTTCTCTACACACTAGCTTAAAAAACGATGGGGGCCCACATTGTTTGGGTGATCCAAGCCATCCATTTTAAAGGCTCTCACATAGATAGGGTGTCTACAAAAAATCAGATTCATAGGATCATCCCAACCCTACGATTTGTTGAGGTAAAATGGATGTCTTTAAACCTTCACAAATTAGTCCATTTTTTGTCTCCACAGTTCGAATGATCCTATGGATCTGATTTTTTGTGGACACCCTATCTATGTGAGGGCCTTTAAAATGGATGGCTTGGATCACCCAAACAATGTGGGCCCCCACTGTTTTTTAAGCTAGTGTGTAGAGAACTTATCTACACATATGTGTAGGAACCATTTTCTCTCTCTCTCTCTCTCTCTCTCTCTCTCTCTCTATATATATATATATATATATATATATAACGGCTTAAAATACAGTGGGCCCACATTGTTTGGGTGATCCAAACCATTCATTTGATAGGCCCTCACATTGATAGGGTGTGCCCAAAAAATCAGCTCCATCGGATGATCCCAACCCTTCAAACTGTGGAGGCAAAAATGGACAGATTTGTGAAGGCTTTTACACGTCCATTTTTGCCTCCACAAATCATAGGGTTGGGATGATCCTATGGAGCTGATTTTTTTGGCACACCCTATCTATGTGAGGGTCCATCAAATGAATGGTTTGCATCACCGAAACAATGTGGGGCCCATTGTATTTTAAGGCGTCGGTGTAGCTAAGTTAGCTACACGTATGTGTAGCTACACTTTTCTCATATATATATAGGGGAAACATTTTTTGAGCGATACCCCAGATAAGTTATCTGAGCAAGAGCTCAAAAAATTATGTGGGCCCACATTGTTTAGATGATCCAAAGCATTCATTTGATAGGCCCTTACATAGAAAGGGTGTGCACAAAAAATCAGCTCCATAGGATCATCCTAACCCTTCGATTTTTGGAGGTTAAAAATTGTCAAATTTGTGGAGATTTATACCTATCCACTTTAACCTCCACAAATCGAAGGGTTAGGATAATCCTGTGGACCAGATTTTTTATGCACACTCTATCTATCTTTGGACTCTCCAAATGAATGCTTTGGATCATCCAAACAATGTGGGCCCATATTGTTTTTTGAGCTCTTGCTCAGATAACTTATCTGAGGTATCGTGCAGAAAACATTTCCCCATATATATATAGGGCGAGGTTTCTGAGCTCTAGCTCGCCTGAGCTAGAGCACTATAAATACACCATCTCCATGTTGTTTGACTCATCCAATCCATTCATTCTATAGGAGCTCACATAGATAGGTTGTTCCTAACATACCATCTCTATACCATAATCCTAATCATTCGATCTATAGAAGAACATCTTCTAGCGATCCATTTTAAACCTCCACAAATCATAAACTTGACTGTTACCTACAATCCTAACCATAACCAGAAACCATAATCCTAATCATAACCTATAGAATGAATGGGTTTGATGACTGAAACAACTATGTGAGATGGTGTCTGAGCTCTAGCTCAGAAACCTTATATTAGGAAAAGCTCTCTCTCTCTCTCTCATCGTCATCTTGACGAAGCAGGTCCCTTTTTTATTCTCAAAATCTAACCATCTCAAGCTAAAAGATATCGGCATATGTTTGAAAGGGAGTAGTAGAGGGAGGGTGATCACTCATCACCATTCGCTAGCCACTTTTCAGTAGCATGGAAAAGGTAGGTGGCCACACTAACACACTAGGCAGGAGGAGGAGAGGTTGGAGTAGTGGGAAGCCTTCCATTTACGTGTCAGACTCACTATACTTTTGTGCCCATAAGAAACAGCAGCAAGACGTGGTGGGTATAGTGATTGCAATCCTAGTAACATCACATCCTTTGTATTCACAGAAAAAAAGGAAACAAGGCTCGAATAGCCCACCAAAACTGAAAAAAATACAGCAGCTTAGTCTGCTTTCCTTTCCTTTCCTCTATAACAAATGGGGGTCGTGCCATACCATACCACCATTGTGAGAGGCAACTCCCATCATGCGGTGCTCGTCTTTGTTATACCGGAGTAATCACCCACATTTGCTACAAATAAAGGATCCTTGTCCTCATTTGGTTGACTACTTTCACTTGTCTGCTCCAACTCCCTAGTTAGATTCTCCATGGTTTTTTTCAAGCTGGCTCTGCTCATCTGCCCTCCTGCCTCAGTAGTCGAGATGCCAACCATTGTAATCTTTGGAAGAAGAGGATTCGATGCCACCCGGTTGATGCATTCTCCATTTGGACTTCGCATCCTGTCAAGTACCAAGGAATTAGACCGGAAGAAAATAAATCAAGGTCATGTGTCCAACAACAATATTAACGAGACTGCACCTCTTTAACTTAATCTGCTTATCTGGGTTTTGCTCTTCACTAGGCACTTGTGAACATGGACTCGAGAACCAGTCTCCAACAAAGGGCAAGCGGAAATCTCTATGCTTGTGTCTCTGGCCTATACCATTATTATTATACATGCTCTCATTAGACTTAACCTCCGAGGCACCAGGCTTCCATTCATGTCCACTGCCTGCATCGGGACTTTTTGAGTTTGCAACAACACCGGTCAAGTCCGAAGATGCCTTCAAAAGAGAAGCCGCAGTCCTGAAACAGCTGACTTCCATGAGCACAACATTGTAGCAATCTGAAGCAAACATGCATATAATGCGATAAAAAACAGCTGCACCAATAATATCATGTCTCTAATGTAGCATGGTTGTGAAGTGAGTTGCAGTGCGGATTGTTGAATGTGCTAGGGAAAAATGGGTAGGTGGCCTGGGGATTGGTCTTGTTTAAAATGTTATTATCATAACTTTAAATGGTGGAATCAGTGTCGGTGGTGCTATCATGAGAAAAAGAATATCGTATCCCCGACTGTCTCGACTCTCGTCTTATTGCAGACACAGAAGACATCAGCTAATGACGATGGTGAGGGCGGTAGGTGGCTTGACTCCGGGGTGACTTTGCCAAGTGTTGGGGAAGGGATCCCGGTCTTAAATGTCTCGGGGAAAGAAGTGGAAAAACAAATAGATATCTTAAAAGCATGCCTGATTGGTAGGATAAGGGCGAATAATGGGACCTTAGATGAACTCTGGCATTGGGCTAAAAGATTCTGGGACATCCCTTCCCTCACGAGACCTTGTGCCCTAGCAAAGGATGAAGTTCTCTTTATGTTCGAATCAGCGGACCTTGCTGCGAGGACCCTGGCCATGGAGGTTAAGGCTTGTGGGAACCGGCTCCTCTCTTTCTGCCTGGCATCAGGATTTTATACAGGGAGCGGAAGCAATCTGGGTTAAATTTCACGGAATTCCGCTTCACTCATGAGCCATTTCTACTGTTGAAGCTTTAGGAAGCATCTTTGGTCCTGTCTTAGAAGTGAAGATGGAATGAAGTTATGATCACTGTATGAGTTATACGTCGGCAAAAATTCTCACTACTAAATGGAAGTTATCCCGGTCATTCGTTCATCTCCGGATTATGGGTGACTGTTTCACCATCGGAATTGAAGCTCATAAATCCCAATCTATACAGGGTAATTTGTCCCAATCAAATTCGGATTCACATAGCACCGATGCCCACCGGATGGCAAGTCTAAACCCGATGAATCCGCCGATATCGGTTTTGCAGCTAGCTGGGTCTTCTTTGCGTCGAAATTTCAATTGTGCAAGATCGCCAACGGTTCCTGACGTGAGCCATGGTTCGATGACTAACCGAAAGAACCCTTGCAGGAAGACCGTTGAACCTTTGGGACCCCACCATTTGAATTCAAATTTCAACTCTCATCATCAATCAAAAAGGGCGTGTTTCCCAAGGACTCCTTGGTGATGACATCAAATGGAAATCCTTTAGTGACCATTGGAAATGATTTGGGAACTGTGGTCAGTTGGGTTGAAAAGAATGGTCTTCTATCTAATCGGTCTGGCCTACCATAAAAAGGAAATGATTTGGCTGCATTAAAAGGGGCTTTTGGGCTGGTGGGACCTGCCCCTGATCGAGGAGTTAGGCAAAATAGAATCACTAAATCTAAGGATCCTGCCGGAATGAAGCCTAAATCGAATGAGGTCTTGGGCATTCTTAAATATGGGATCCCTGGACCGCGCCCAACCGGAATGATCATTAAGGTATGGAATTCAAATCATTGTTCCCTGTGGAAGCGGAGAGTATATCGAGAACTAACTGGGGACCAATCCGGGGAAAGTGCCTCTGTAAAAACCAAGACTGCGAGAGCGAGATCTGGCTATAGTATAAAGTCACCCCCAGGAAGTCATACGAAGAAAAGAGTGGTTGAGTGGGTTTCAGAAAAAGCTGATATGTTCCAATCTTATTCCAAGGCGTGTGAAGCCCTCGGGCGAATGGAAGGGAAGGTCATTGGGGGTTCTCCAGCTTCTGCCCCTAATGAAGCTAGGTGGAGAGGAATTTTAGGGGATTGGGGGAGTACAGGTAAATCCTAGGGGTAAAGGTCATAGTGTATCAGTAAGACTCTGACCTAACATCAATAGTAGATTTCAAATGTGATGCAGGAGCATCCCCTTTGTCATTCTCTACATCAGCCCTTGTAGCTCATTAGTCTAGGCCTTTTCATTTGTCTTGGCTTAGTAGTGGTAGTTTGTATATTTTCATGTCATTTTCCATTAGTATGGGTGGTTTGGGGGCATTTGATTTTCATTAGGGGTATTTTAGATCTTTTATGTTGTATAAGGGGCTGCGTATATAAAGCCTCTTCTCTCTCATTTGGAGGGACCTCTTAATGATTTGAAGTTTGGGAGAGAAATTTGCTCTTGTTTGTCTTTCTTGGGAGATTCGAATTGTAAGCTATTAATTGTAGCCTTTTCAATTACTCCTATCATTTCATCCCTTGTTGCATGCAAGGGTCGTTGCCGACGATTCCGCGCTTGATCCGATCTTGTGTGTCCCCACGCTCGAAGTAAGATCAAGATCCCTATCTTCTCTATAAAAAAAAAGAAAAAAATTACATATCTAGATCGTTTCCGTCGATTGCGCTCTACATCAATTTGGTATCAGAGCCTAGATGGCTGGAGTTTCTTAATTTCAGTAGGTCTTGGAAGGGAAGAGCGACAAATCTGATCCCGATCCACGAGATTGCCGCAAATTGCAACTTATGATCTGAAATTGCCTTTCTGCTGCAAATGGACGAAGTTGTGACCGAATCAGGTGATGTCCTTCGCTAAAAATTCATTTTATGCAATTCAATTTCTATATCATCCTTGAGTAGCACCTCGTCTGTCTTTGAATTTGCAAGAAATTCTAGGAATTGAGATTGAAATTCTAGTTTCAATTTTCTCCATCTCCTCAATTATCAAGAGCTTGCTGTGCCTTTGGAAAATTTTGCGATCTGCATGTTCGTTTTGAAGGATTTTTCTGAAGTTGGACGAAATTTCCGGTAGTGAGTTGTTTTGGGAAAAGAGGGTTTCCATCTTGGTTTGCAAGCATTCCCTTATGTCTTCCTGTGCTTGATCCTTGTTGGAAAAAAAAGAGCAGATGAACATTTGGTAAAGAAAATATCAAGGGAAGAAGATCAAATAGCAGATCTCCATAAATTGCAAGGAACGGTTGGAATTCAAGGATTTTCAGAACGTGCTGTTAAGAATTCCTCACGAATTTACAATAGAATCTGTCCTTGCATGTTAGTTAATCGAATTCTGCTAAATCCTTTTCATCTTTATTTCTCTTCTCTGCTGCCAAAGGATATGCCTTCGGTCTTCATTGGTTTGGTGTTTTGGTGGCTGCAATTGGCATGCTAGATGTTTGTTTAAAGTTGTGAGAGAAAGCCTCTGAACTAAGGTGCTGGAATGGGTGACTTTGTTTATGGATGGGAATTGATTCATTTAAGTCTTGTGGCTGTCCAAAATTCTTCTTATAGAAGGAAGAAGTTTCTGTTGGTGAAATAGCATTTGTATTGTTTGGGGCTATTGAACCTATAAGACTGCATTTTCTTCAATTTGATGTTTCAAGATCTCCTACACCAAAAGAAAATGGCATATGGAAGTGGCAGGGTTTTGTTATTGTAGTAAAACTTCATTTTCCAACCTTTGCTCTTATCAAAATTGCTAAGGTTTCTTGGATTGTTCATGTCCAGATATGGTCTTAGTACGAGCTGTTAGAGCTAGTAAATTACTTTACTATGATCTGTTAGCACCTCTATTGGAAATTTTATGTTTTGACATCAACAGCAAGAGTCGAGTCCCGTACCGAATGTGAATAGATTTGTATTATTACAGGCCCAGAAATGTTGCGATTTCTTTTGAGTGGTTTCTGACTTTCTGTCACCCAGATTAGATAAGCATCAACTTTAGTCAACGTATTTTGCAAGTGTAGATATGAGCTATAGGTCTCATCACGAGTTCAGTTGTTGAAACTGGTTTAAATCCACTGAAGTGCCATAATTCTTCTTAGTCTTTTTGAGCAACTCCAGAATCTTTGTAGGCCAGAAAATAGTTGTTGAAAGCTATTTCAGAACAGAGACCTGTACATGATAGAATTTGCCCTCCTCATCATTCAATTCTTAAAGATAAGGGTTGTTGAGACAGTTTGTGATGAATGCAAGAATCAAGCGCGACAAGGAGTTTGATCAGTGAGTTTTCGCATTAGCTGAATTTATACTCCAAGCTTGGTTATCTTAACCTTGGACTTTGAATGTGAATGGCTCACCAACATCGTCATGGTGAAGAAATCAAATGGAAAATGGCGGATCTGCATTGACTTCACCGACCTCAACCGGTCTTGCCCAAGGGATTGCTACCCTCCCCAGAATTAACCATCTCATCGATACTACTACGGGATATGAAATGCTGAGCTTCATGGACGCCTTTTCCGGATATAACCAAATCCAGATGTACGGTCCCAACGTTCCGAAAACATCGTTCATCACCGACCAAGGGCTCTCTTCTGCTACGAAGTAATGCCCTTTAGCCTGAAAAATGCGGGAGCCACGTACTAGTATCTCGTCACCAAAATCTTCACCGATCAAATCGGTCGGAACATGAAAGTTTATGTCGACGACATGCTCGGCAAAAGCCTGAAGGCTAGAAATCACATAATCGATCTTAAAGAAGCCTTCGACGTACTACGCTGGTACCGAATGAAACTCAATCCCTCAAAGTGCGCCTTTGGGGTAACGTCAAGAAAGTTCCTCGGTTTCATGGTCAGTCAGTGAGGAATTGAGGCAAACCCAGAAAAAATAAAGGCTATATTGGATATGGCCCCTTCAGAAGGGATTCGAGAGGTCCAGAGACTAACCGGAAGGATAGCCGCCCTTAGCAGGTTCATCTCCGAACCAGCAGAGCGGTGCCAACCCTTCTTCAAAACACTGAGAAACATGAAAGACTTCAAACGGACGGATGAGTGCCAAACCGCCTTTGAACAGTTGAAAACTTATCTCCTGTCCCCTCCATTGCTCTCCAAACCATTACCAGATGAAGACTTGTACATATACCTCACAGTGAACCCGGCCGCGGTAAGTTCCGTACTTGTCAGGCAGCAAGGCAGAACCGAACAACCTGTATACTATGTTAGCCAAGTCCTACGAGGTACCAAGAAATAGAAAAGTTCACCTTCGCTGTGGTTGTCGCCGCCCGAAAACTTTGACCCTACTTCCAGGCCCACACAATAGTCGTCCTCACCGACCAGCCCTGCCCGAAAACTTTGACCCTACCTCCGGCTGATTGATTGATTGGGCCATAGAACTGGGCGAGTTTGATATCCGTGTGAAGCCCCACCCAGCCATCAAATCGCAAGTACTGGTAGATTTCCTAGTAGAATGCAAGGGACCGACAAAATACCCTGCTGGGCAGGAGACCATGTTTGAGAAAGAGCATGGCAGGGAGCAGCAGCATCGCCACTACCCTTGGATGTTATACGTAGATGGCTCAGCCAACGCATGAGGAAGTGGGGCCAGATTGGTCTTGATCGCTCTCGCCTCCGAGTTAAACACCAACCGACTACAAGCCCACAACGACTCGCAACTCATTGTCTGGCAAGTAACGGCTTCTACGAGGCTAAGGACCCAAGAATGCTGAAATGTTTGGAAAAGGTGCGGAGTGCGATCTCAACGCTCGCAGAGCATACAGATCCCCAGAACATTGAATGCTCGGGCCGACGCCATCTCCAAGATGGCTTCGTCAGGAACCATTGACTCGAGTAATGTTTACACCGAGATCCTCTCCAGACCAAGCATTGAAAAGGTGGACGTCAACCAGATCGAAGACGAGCCTAGCTGGATGGATCCGATCCTCCGCTGCTTGGAAAATGGTGAAATCAAAGAGGCCCACAAATTGACCGCCAAGGCCGCCCACTACACTCTGGACGGTTGGACACTATACAAACAACCCTTTTCTTGGCCCCTGCTGAATTGCCTTCGACCTTCAGCTGCTGACATAGCTATGAGAGAGGTCCACGAAGGGAGCTGTGGAGATCACTCGGGGGCAAGGTCCTAGCCCACAAGATACTCCGCTGAGGATATTTTTGGCCGACCTTGTTAAATGACGCCATGGAATTTGTCAAAAAGTGCGAGCAATTCCAAAAATTGGACTTGGAACAAAAGCTCCTTTTCTATTAATAAGTCGCCCAGGTTACAGAAGGATTACAACAAAAAATTACATGAACCAGACTCTTCCAAAACTTGATCATACGGTCGCACAAGGAGGTGGCGATTTGACGGTGCCGAACTTCAATCGGCCTTAGCCGAAGGACTCTTCCCGCTCAATTCAGCAATAATGGGCTCTGCCCCCAGCAAAAATTATATGGATCATTTTCTTCCATTCTAGGTACATGTCTGCCACTGTAAACATGATGCTGACTACTTTTGTTACTCAAAAGCACACTCAGATGTTTGAGAACAATGTAACTAGTGGATAGCATCACACACAACTGCTAATTAAATACAGGAGATATTCAGTGGCGAAAATAAAAGAGTAGCAAATATCACGTACAGAAAATAGTAATCCAGAATACAAATCCACTGCATCTATCGCATATGAATAGTGGGTATTATAATGTTTTTGTCCCCAATCCTCACGGTAGCACCTCCAAATTAGTTCAAAGGATGTTGGAACTTAGCCACCCACTTGTAATACATGAAGCAGAAAGACTTGAGTACTAGTTAGCAGAAATAATAATTCATACATAATTAATCTACAATACTTTTTTGAGAGGAGATTAATCCACAATATTTTTTTTTCAAATGCGTAATTTACTATATTTTGGAATCCAAAGGTTTTAGACTGAGTAGGACTAAGACAGAATATATGGAATGCAACTTTAGTAATGTAAGGAGATGGAACGAGGATGTAGTAAATATGACTGGACATGAGGTACCTAACAGGGATATCTTTTGCTATCTTGGTTCAATTCTACATAATGAGGGATTGAAGAGAATGTTAACCATAGAATAGGAGCAGGTTGGTTGAAGTGGAAGCTTGCCTCAAGAGTTTTGTGCAACCGTAAAATCCTATGATGCAGCACCGTGAAGAGAAATTGAGGAAAGGGGAGAGAAATAGAAGAATAGGGGAAGAAGAGACGAAAATAACGTGAAGAAGAGACGAATTTAGGGAGAAGTAGAAGAAGAAGAGAAGAATAGACGAATTTAGGGAGAGGAGAAGAAATCAGAAGAGGGAAGAAGAAAACCAGAATTAGAGGGAGAAGAATCTTTATTCAATATCAATCAAAGTTAACAATAAAGCTCTAAAGAGGCCTATATATAGGCAATAAGCAACCTAAGAAATAGAAACCTTCCAAAATAAGAATTCCCTAAATGACTAAACTTCCTAATTCTAAATAACATGGAAAATAACATCCTAGAAACTAATAACATGGAAATAAAAATACTAGAAACTAAATAATACAAAAACAAATCATAATATCTGCACCATTCTCTCCTGCTTGAAAAAGAACTCGCCCTCGAGTTCTAGTCCACCTGGGTCAAAGATGTATACAATCCGCTGAAGTAATAGAACACGTAAGCCGGCGGGAGCAATCATCATGTCTAACGCTCGAGACAATCAAGAGAAGCATCTGCAAGGTCGGCGGAAGAAGAGGAAAGAAAGGGCCCATGTAGACTCGTGCGAACAGAATCTGCGCTGGAGAAGTAAACTAGCTGGGAAGATCGCAACGTACTCCTCCTGGATCAGTGGGATCGGCATAACAGCAATGGGCAGTACCAATCCATAACTAGCCTCAACAAGGTCATCATCTACTGGTATCACATCGGGCGCAATGGAATCAACAACAAAATCATCTGCTCGAATCGTATCCGGTATAGTGATATCAAACGGGTAATCCTCCTGATCAATCTGCATAACAAGTACCTCTGTGTCAGCACAAATCTCGACAATCTGCTCAACTGGCTCAACAATAGTGCAATCCTCCGTAATATATTCTCGATCATCTGGCTCAAGTAATGACTCGTCAAGCAAGGCACTCGCCTCTGACTCATGGTGGTGCTCGGTCGACTCTGCCAATGGATCAACCTCATGTGGCTCTGCCAAAATATCTGTCTCGACTGTAGAAGTGGCAAAATCTCTCTCTAGATGCTCGACAATCGATGCGACAGAAATCTCATAAGCATCATGTGCAACGACGTCGATATCAGCAATCAACTGAGTCTCTAACTCTGGATCGTCCATCTCAAAGCCTGAATCTGAATCTGATGGAATCAAAGGCTCAACGTCGATGATCTCATCAATACTAGCATCGTGCTCTGTAAGAATAGCAGCAACGTTAGGTGGGATGGATGAAGTAGTGAAGTGGCTTTGCAAATATGACTCGCGCATGCGACGCTTGAAATATCGGTTTGCAGCTGCAATTTCAGCATCTCGTGCATGACGTGTTTCGGCTTGTTGTTCACGGCGAGCTGCTTCTTCTCGTCGAGCGGCTTTTTCACGTATCAATCTTTGGTCATAAGCTGCTCGCTCACGTTTCAATCTCTGTTGATTTTGATAGTGGTATGTAAACGCATAACGAACATCCTCCCATCGACGAAATGGAGGCTTACAAAACTCACGACGCTCGTTAACGAAGAAATTCCATTTCGACTTGGCTTCGCGGCACACAGTATCCGTGACTTTGCGAATTGTTATTTGATGATCATAACCACAGTACCTATGGTATGCATTAAGTGCATGGATCCAATCTAGACACACATTCTCAACATCTCCATAGGCATAGGTGCAGTCATCATAACCATAGAAATATGGAACCTGTGGTGCAAAAGAATATAGAGGATCATATCTATCAAAATATGGAGCAGCTGGAGGAGCCATAGGGATCGGCGTCAAAAACTGAAATCAACCGTCTGATTTGTCTGGCATGTTGAAAGGAACACAATGCCTGTCTCGGATCTGAAATCGGATGAGTGAAAGCTGATGATCGGAAGAAGGGGTGCGCGATCAACGGCTGAGATGGCTCCTGAAACTCACTGTCTGCTACTGAAAATAGGCTGGATGCATTCTAAAAGTTGTCACGAACAACATTCGTGTTGAGGGCGAGGGCAGTTTTGAGTGGAAATAGCTGGGTGAGGAGAGATAAAATGTGATGGAGAGAGGAGAGAGGAGAGAGAAAAAGAAACTCTATTTTTTTTTTTTTTAATTTGGGGGTACCTAAAGGTAAGCGATGGGCGTGAAATTGGGGAGTAGATAAGATAAATACTATTTTATAAGGGGGTTGTCCTAAGGAAAAATAGTAGGGTGTATGAATGATAGTTTACTTTTATGTTTTGGGTCTCTGGGATTTAGTCGTGAAGCACTAAAATGAAAAAGCAAGAGGATGGGTGTGGCCAAGGGAAGAAAAGGGGGTGGAAAGATAATAGATAACTTACCTCTCACACGTATCTTTTCGTGGCCCACCATCAATCAGAGAAATGAATGAATCCAATACGTGACTCGCAAGTCAAGTAACCTCTCCTTCTGCCTTATTTATAAAATGATGCCTTATTTGTAAAGTGATGCAGGACCAACCTTTAATGTGACCCACTGAGTCACGTTCCTTTTGGTAGAGACTTGTGGTGTAAGTTACTGCTCAGGAATCAGGATACCCACTTTCCACTTGTAGGTTGTGAAGTAAATAAGAAAAGAAAGTAAATCACGTGCCTTTCTTGCATTTATATTGTGGAAACTTGCTGAGCAAGCTACCCTCTTTAGAGATGCAAATAAGGTTGGTTGCCTTTTAGATAATATCAAGGAAAAGGAAACACCAGAGTCCTTCTCCTTCACAAAATGTGCTCCCTGGTTCCTCACTGCGGCAGCAAGGGTTCAAGAAAGGTGAAACAAGGGCAGGCCAATGTGGAGATGGGTTTTAATGTGAAACTAAGAGAGGTTTTTTTTTTTTTGAAGCTTCTGTTGATTTGAGGCAAGTTGGGTGATGCCCACCAACTGTTTGACCAAATGCTTGATGCACAAACCCTCCTGTTTTGGGGGAGATTTGGGCGTGGAAACAGGAAAAGGTAGGAGTATGTTAGGAATTGTGGTGCAAAAATAAAAATAAAAATAAAAATCTGGGTTGTATGTTTTCTTGGGCCAAAACAGGGGCTGGTTTGTGGACTGGTTTTGGGCCTAAATAAACTATGGAAGGTGGGGCTGAAGGGCTGCTATTGAGTGCCTAAAACTAAGGAACCAAGGTCTGTAGGATGAAGTTTTGGGCTGAAAGGAAAGAGCATCTAATGAGTCTTGGTTTGTTAAAACAAACCTGCACTAAGTTGCAACTCTCGTAAGTTGTTTGTTGGGCGACAAACAATCCAGAAAACAAGGGGCTGTGGCTGAGACTATCGGCAAAACAGGGAAGACAAAAAAAAACTCAGATTTTCACAGAAAAACTCGACTTTCTCTGGAAGATATAGCTGAAAACTCTTGGATCTTTGGCTCTGATACCAAATTGATGCAGCACCGTGAAGAGAAATTGAGGAAAGGGGAGAGAAATAGAAGAATAGGGGAAGAAGAGACGAAAATAACCTGAAGAAGAGACGAATTTAGGGAGAAGTAGAAGAATAAGAGAAGAATAGACGAATTTAGGGAGAGGAGAAGAAATCAGAAGAGAGAAGAAGAAAACCAGAATTAGAGGGAGAAGAATCTTTATTCAATATCAATCAAAGTTAACAATAAAGCTCTAAAGAGGCCTATATATAGGCAAATAAGCAACCTAAGAAATAGAAACCTTCTAAAATAAGAATTCCCTAAAAGACTAAACTTCCTAATTATAAATAACATGGAAAATAACATCCTAGAAACTAATAACATGGAAATAAAAATACTAGAAACTAAATAATACAAAAACAAATCCTAATATCTGCATCACCCTACCAAGTTGAGGGGAAAGTTTTATAAGACAGTTCTGAGGCCAGCCATGCTGTACGGCTCAAAATGTTGGGCCACCAAGAAGCAGCCTGTGCATAAGATGAGTGTAGCGGAGATGCGAATGCTTAGATGGATGTGCGGCCACACAAGGTTAGATAGAATTAAAAATGAAGACATTGGTAAAAAGGTGGGGGTGGCACCAATTGAGGAGAAGATGAGAGAGCACCGCTTAAGGTGGTTTGGACATATCCAACGTAGGCCTTTGGATACTCCGGTGAGAAGAGGCGACTCGTGCCAAATTGATAGAGTAAAAAGAGGTAGGGGCAGACAGAAAACAACTTGGGTAGAAACAGTGAGGAAAGACTTGATAGCTAATTGCTAGGAACATAACAGAGAACATGACCTTGGATAGGATAGAATGGAAGAAAATGATCCACGTAGAAGAACCCAACTAGAGCCAGGATTAAAACCGGGTAGATTCTTTCTTCATGAAATTTTCCTAAAGGATTCATTTAGCCGACCCCAACTAGTTTGGGACAAAGGCTTTGTTGAGTTGAGTTGAGATTAATTTACTATGTTTTAAACTGTGAAATCTTAGATTCAATTTGATATCCCTTTTAACACTTCTGTTTTCATTAAAAGATTAATTGATTTGAGTACCTGTAGTTGTGGGTAGATACTGGTTAAATCAAGAGGGATCTTGATGTGTCACACTGCCTATTTCATTCCTTAACAGAAATCACAAACAGGATACAGATGAACAACAAAACAGAGTACCCTGACATTGCAACTATCTCCTCATGTCAACTTCTCCAATATAAACACAGGAGGAGTTTATGTTTTTGCACCAAGACAACAGCACAGGAGTTGCAACACTATTATATCATAATACCGTCAAGTATATGGCATGTACCTTTCTTCAAAGGAGTCAACCAGATAAGGAAACTTTGGTTGAATTCCAGTGGCTTTCCGTAACAACCTGTTCCCTAAGAGTACTTTGTCAACAACATCAAGGAGCTGAACTTCAGCAGCCTTTGATACGACACCCCATGGTATTCCTGGATGACCCATTTCATCCAGCACTTGTTGAACCTGTCAGTTATAGTTATGCACCAGTAACACAACATCAACACTATAACATATATTCACCTGAATTAAAAAAAAGTCTTGCAGGAGACTTGCATGCCAATAAACAATAACTAAAGGAAAGTGTGCTAAAAGAAATTACATAGTTCATTTCAAAAAAAAAAAAGAGGAAATTATATAGCTCTTACAACTATTGATTATCTGTGAATACAGCTGCTAACTAAGATTAAAAAAATGATCCCAAGACATGCATATTTGTTTCCAAAGAATACCTCTGGAGGCTCAAACAGGTTTTCCCCATTGTCTTCAACCACTTCTGCTGCCAGATTATCATCAATCACATTGCGACGCCGTTGCGTATGTCGATTTTGAATTAGTGTGTGGAAGTGCTGATCAATAGAAACTTCAAGGATATTGTCTAGCAAGCCTTTGTCAAAGAAATAAGGAGTATACCTGGCAAAAAAGAGGCACCAGAATAACATTTCAGGATATTTTTTACTATGCATTACAGAAAGAGGAATATTAAGCCTATTGTCGCCATAATGCTTGAATTTTCTAGCTGTGGACCCACCGTACAAGTGAGATATGGGTTTGGTGATCAGGAGCAATGATCTTGTAGACCATGGTGGGCCTTGAAAATATCCAAACTGATGCTAAACAGAAGATTGTAAGCCACGATCAAAAGGAGGCCTTTTAGGCATTTCCCAACCAATTTCACTGTTGATATTATGTCATACGGAATAGTTAAATCTCAAACCCTCCCTCGCTGGTCAATTATACATTTGTGTTCACAGTTATATCCGTGCTATTTCAACGATGAATATAGAAGCTATATCAAACTTGCAAAACTGCAAGCCAAAAGGAGAGGCTGCACCGCTGCAGCCTGCTGCCTATCCACAATACCACTTTCTCAAATATTAAATGGGAAATTAAAACAGTTTTATCAATAAGAGTGCCAGAAATTCCATATCCTGTTTGTCCCAGTTATGCAGTTGTCTCATTTTGAGATAGCTCAAGGTGGACAGAAAGGCATACTGTACAAAAGAATATTTATATGGTTGCAGCAATGTAAGTTAACACAGAAAGTCGTATACATCCTCTCAATTTTCAAAAAAGAAATACTAGCAGTGCCATGCAAGCAAATGCCGTATCTATTCTAACATGTGAATGAATGCTCAACTGTTCCATCAGGTCCATAGGTTCAATTCTAGTTCATAAGATAAAGTATCCTCAACAAATCACTAAGAGACCTAGACTGCATTTGTATTAGTATGTACTTTCTGCTTGTTAATTTCTTAAATAAACTGGAGATCTGTTCAAAAGGCTTCAAGATGAATGATTTCTTGTTTCTCAACAACAGTATGAACATGAATAATTTATGCAAAAATCAGTTCAAATGAAATAATTTAGAAACATCATGGGGCTCAGCAACAACAAGAAAAAATATAACTTCAGTAGTGTTTCTAAAAGTGGGAGTGATTCGAAAAAATAGTAGGATGGTTGATTTGCTTGCATAAGAACCAATCATTAGAGTTTTCTGAATAGGCCAGGTTACTTTCAGAAAGGAAAGACCAAGAAGTAAAATTTTGGGGAAAAAGGAGGCATTGTTATTTCTTCTTTTTAAACAATGCCTTCTTTTTTTCATCTTTTTTTTCTTCTGAATATTGAAAATCTGCTATTTTTTTAGTCATCTTCTTTAGGAAGAAAGAAGGCTTTGTGCCCCTCTACTTTTGTTGCTGGATTCAACTAAAAGAAGCAACAAAAGACGATAATGTAATGATAAATTTAAAATGACTTAGAAGCTAGTGGAGGTAGTCCATAATGCTCTTGGCAGCTATATGAGAGATCTCATCAACAATTAGTTCTACCACCGCCGATCCTTGTCCACTACCACACTTTTCATATCTTCTTTTGAATCTCTTTTTCATATTCCGTCCTTTTGTTTCTTTTTCTCCTCTCCCCTCTCCCTACCTTTTTGTTGCTGTTGTCAAGACCGCACTTTTTATGTGCTGCAACGGACATTGAAGAATGTGAATACATTGTTGACTGTGAGAATCATGTAAGATTTAGGGGTTTTAGAGCAACAGAGTTAGGGGTTTTCAGGATAACTAATATCGGTTGCTTGCCTGCTTTTCTTTCTTTCCTTTATTCTAGAAACAAGAAAGACAACAAAAGGGGAATTCGGATATCAGCAATTGGGGTCCCCACTAACGAGGTAGTCAATACAAATGCACAATAGGGAGGGGAGAAGTGAATGACCATGATACACTGTGGGCTGTAGAAGGGGAAAAAGAGAGAAAAGAAGACGAGAAGAAGAATAGAGGCAAGAGAAGGAAAGAAAGGGGAAGAGAAAAAAGAGAAGAAATGAAGGGGAAAGAAGATGGAGAAGAAGGGAGAGGTCTGGGTGTGCAGTCGCGGACTGCGACTAGTCAACTGAATGGTGAAGAGGTGAAAGCTGGGGATTATAGTTCGACTTAACGATGCCAATGGACCTAGATACGTGCGAAATTATAGAAGATCTCCTTTAAGATCAAACAATTCCATCGAATTGAGTATGATTGTATGTGTGATAGCATCTATTATATTAGGAATATCAATGAACCCAATTATTGCAATTGTTCAGAATACCCTTTGGTCGTGCATGGCAGCTGGTATAGATTTAGAAAGGCGGGCCGCTTGAACGGCACCTATTCTCTTAATAGGCGCCAAAGCTGAATAGGAAAGGGGGCCAAGCTTACTTATGAGTGCCTTTTTAGGAAATTCCTTGTGGCTGCTAGGGTTGCATGGAAATCCAAACTTTCGATCCTCCCCCCCCCCCCCCCCCCCCCCTTTGGTTTCTTTTGTAAGGGACGTAAGTAAGGATGTGTGGGCCTCTATTTAATGGCCAAAAATCCAAACTTCTGATCTCATCCCCCCTTTTGGTTTTTATAGGGTACTTAAGGATGTGTGGGCCCCTATTTAATGGCCAATGAGATACAATCACTTAAGTCACTAGTTAAGTACTTAAATGCCCCTACCTAATGGCCAAAGAAATAAACTCACTTAAGGCTAATATAGACATGATCTAGGTATGAGAATAAGACAATGGGAACGTGGTGCGGGCCCTAGTTGATGTGGACCCCCCCCCCCTCCCCCACCACCACCTAGGCTCTCAAAATAGAAACGATCTAAAAAAAGAATCTGCTTTAAAAATAGAAACTAGCCTAAATGTACAACATAGAAACTAACAAAATAGGAAGGCTCCTAAAGTAATAGGTGATCAAAATTGGATCACATCAATATCCTATCCAATTCATGACAATGGTGGAGAAAATTATCGTCCGACTCTGGAAAATAAATTGAATCGGTAAATGGAGAAAAAACAGGGATCGAAGAGGAAATCAAAGTCATTTTCAGATTCAATTGAAGAACATCCAGTTATTTTGTAGAGCATTTTTTGAAATTCGATAATAAAGAATCAAGTTTCCATGTGCATGAAAGCTTGAGCATTGTAGAAGCTTGCAAAGAATCCTTACCGCCATTTAGCGAATTGCTGATAAAATTTACAAAACTGCCACTCATCCACAACCTCAATCTCTCCAGCAACGAACTCTCCAGGAAGGATCAATGGTAGGATTTGCTAAAATTTAACAAATAATCAAGTTTAAATTTATAATAAAGGGTGTTTTGGTCTTTTAGTAAATTGAGGCCAATTGTGTTTTTGTCTGTCTTTGTCCAAGACAAAGGCCGTTAGGGTTTCTTTTACATCCTTGGTGGCAAGTGGTCTCTTGACATAGTTCACAAGCACAAGTGGTCGTTTGATAATTCAAAAGCTAAGGGTAGTTTTGTAAGAATAAGGTTTACTACAAGTGGTATTTTGTAAAACCTTACAACAATTCCAAACTAGTGGAGGCAAAGAAGGATAACTGAATATTATTAACGAATATAATAATAAGCAACGAGCTTGAAATCTCTCACCAAGAACACAAACCTGGTTTAGAGATTCAAGGTTCTAACATTAGCAACATATTAGACTCCCTTCGAAAAATAAACTCTTTTACATACAAAGGACCCATGTACAAAACTAAGGGTGTCAATTTTGGCTCGGGCTCGGAAGCTCGCTCGAGCTCGGCTCGAAAAAAGCTCGGCTCGAGCTCGGCTCGAATCCTTAACGAGCCGAGCCGACCCGGCTTGCCAGGCTCGTTAAGCTTAACGAGCCGAGCCCGATTTAGGCCAGGCTCGGCTCGGCTCGGCTCGGCTCGTTAAGGCTCGTTAAGAAAACCCGTATAAAAGAATAGTCCTAAATATAATATAAATATAATACAGTAGGAAACAGCTGTAGGCATAATTATCATGAGTCATAACTTTTTTCCATAATTGTCATAACTTCCTACCTTTTGTTGGTATTTTTTTGGTAATTGTCATAACTTTCTAACTTTTGTTGGTAATTTTTCATTTAAAACTTTACACCTTCAGCTATTTTACTTTTTTCGTAATGATTACTTTTTTTTTATTATTTTTGCTTTTCTAGCCACCTTTGGCATGTGCGAATCTCTGCACCAAGGATGGTCACATGCCCGAGAAGTGGCAATCGAGAAGTTTGCTAGCAAATTCTTATAAAAAAAAGAAAAAAGGAAATGTTATCAACTACTGTTTTCTTTTTAAAATAACCCAAGCAGCCAAGCTCGATAAGGCTCGCGAGCCTAGCCGAGTCTGACCGAGCCGAGCTGAGCCGAGCCTGGTTCGAGCCCGAGCCTAACCTTTGAGCTTAACGAGCTGAGCCGAGCCTGGCCAAGCTCGGCTCGGCTCGGCTCGTCTCGTTTACACCCCTATACAAAACATATATGCTTTAAGTGGAACTTAATTTTAACATTTTAGAACAATTGCATAATGATGGGTACCATTGTAGGGCCATATTTTAATTTTTAAGTGTGTTTTAGGTGTCTTTTAAGTCTTTTAAGTTAAAATAGGGATATTAGAGTCTTTTTACATTAAAATAGCTTAAGTTCTTTGAGTTATGTATATTTTAAAGAGGCCCCCTGCATGTTTATTACGGGATTCTTGAATAGGAAGCAAGGTAATAGGGTATTTTGGTCCAAAAGTATTAGGTTTTCTGTAGGGTTTTAGAACTTTCAAGTTCTCTTCTTTCTTCTTATATACTGTAAGCCTTAGGGCACTTTTAAAAAAATGCTATATTAAGTCATGAATGGAAAGATTTGAAATTTTTTCTCTTTTGTGGATATGATGTCTACTCTTGCAAAGGTGCGATGCCTAGGAACCCCTTTGTGTGATGCCTTGGGTTTTTGGTTGGTGAGATTCCGACTTTGCTATTTATCTCTATCATGTTTCATTTTTTCTGGTTTTTCCCATAAATAAATCATTGTCGCGAAAACCAGAAAACCTCTCTTGCATTATTTTTCGCTCATATTCTAAACAAAACCCTCTAAACTATCTATTAAAAAAACAAATTATCGTAGAAACATCATGATCCAAATAGAAGAACCCAACTAGAGCTAGGATAAGAGCCGTGTAGGTTCCTTTCACCTTCTTCATGAAATTTTTCAAAAGGATTCAGTTAGCCGACCCCAAGCAGTTTGGGACAAAGACTTTGTTGAGTTGAGTTGAGTTAGAAACATCATTCAAATCCATCCATATCCCACGTCTCTCTCGTTTTGTCCCAAAACTCATTCCTCCTGGCATATGTTCGAAGCACTCCAAACCTTCCCTAAACCTAGTAAAAATATTTTTCCAATCTCACAACATATTTTAGGAACCAAAATCTAATTTTTACCCATCCTTTTCACCCCCAACATCCCCTTCAAAGAACCATCTTACGTCATATTTGGTATCAAAGCAAAATATTAGTTCAACATTTGATTGTCCTGCATTAATTTGGCATCAGAGCCTAGGTCAAAATCATGTTGTCTAGATGCATTGAAGATCGAATAGTTGAGATATTTTAAAAATTAAACGCCAAACTTGATGGGTTTCTATTTCACTTGGAATGTACTCACCGAGATTTTTATGCACCTCTTCTAGCCAAGATTCCACATGTTGTGCTGAAAAAAGCATTGTTGATACCTTCTATGGAGAGTCTAGAGCCGCTATCATGATACAAAGTTGGTTTCGACGATACTTAGCTCATAAGTATTACACAAGGATTCAGAAAGCGGTGAACATTATATGAGAATAAAGAGAGCACCAACCTTCATACAACAAGCATGGAAGAGGAAAGTCACTCGACGTAGTTGGCAGGAGCTTCAGATTACACCAAGAAAGTCATTGATCGTAATGTTTGGACCCTTGCCAAACTTTTACTACTTGCTCGAGGATATACAAGTAGCAGCCTACAGACTCAAGTAAGTAGAAGAACTAAGTTTCTCTTTGCCTAAGTTGACACGTCATCGGGAATACATCAAAATCACAATGGTGATCACACTACTTCAAACCAACGACATGACTACCTAAAGCCACTTTTGTGTTGGAAGTACCTAATTCATTGGAAAGGACAACCGTAAGAACTCTTATTAATCATGCCAATCATTTTATTCGACGGGGTTGAATCTTTTCAAGTGGGGGAGAATGATAGGGACCATTGTAGTGCCATATTTTAATTTTTAAGTGTGTTTTATGTCTTTTAAGTCTTTTAAGTTAAAATAGGGGTATTATAGACTTTTTACATCAAAACAACTTAAATTATTTGAGTTATGTATATTTTAAAGAGGCCCCACATGTGTATTACGGGATTCTTGAGTAAGAAGCAAGTAATGGGGTATTTTGGTCCAAAAGTATTAGGTTTTCTTTAAGGTTTTAGAACTTTCTAGTTCTCTTCTTTCTTCTTATATATTGTAAGTTGTAGGGTACTTTTAAAAGAATGCTATGTTATGTTATGAATGAATGAAAAGATTTGAAGTTTTTTCCTCTTTTGTGGATGTGATGTCTACTCTTACAAAGGTGTGATGCCTTAATCTTCCCTAAGGTGCGATGCCTTGGAACCCCTCAGTGTGATGCCTTGGTGTTTTGGTTGGTGTGTTTCCGCCCTTGCTAATTATGTCTTTCAAGTTTCTTTTTTTATAGTTTTTCCCATAAATCACCGTCGCGGGAACCAGAAAACCTCTTTCACATTATTTTTTGCTCATCTTCTACACAAAACCCCTAAAATATCTATTAAAAATAATTTCAACCATAGAAACATCATTCAAATCCATCCTTTTCACCCCTAATATCCCCTTCAAAGAACCGTCTTACGACAGATTTGGTACCAAAGCAAAATATCAGTTCAACATTTGATTGTCCTACATCAAATTGGTATAAGAGCTAAATATAAGTTCAACATTTGATTGTCCTGCATCACATAAGATTGTGGATAAATTTGGGATAGATAATACTTAACTCAACTCAACTAAGCCTTTGTCCCAAACTAGTTGGGGTCGGCTAACGGATCCTTTAGAAAATTTTCATGAAGAAGGTGAAAGAATCTACCCGGCTCAAATTGACTAAGTTTAATCCTAACACTAGTTGGTTCGTCTACATGGATCATTTTCTTCCATTCTCTCCTATCCAAGGTCATGTTCTCTGTTATGTTCGTAGCCATCAAGTCTTTCCTCAATGTTTCTACCCAAGTTGTTTTTGGTCTGCCCCTACCTCCTTCCAGCTCGAATTCACCTCCCGGGTACGGTATTGAGGGGAGTTTTTTACTGTTGTTTCAACGGAAGGGAACCTGACATGAAAAGACATCAAAAGGAGAATTCAAGACAAGGAGTGCGTTCGTCCGGAGCAGTGAAGTGAGGGCCCTCAGGAGAGAGGGACCGAACTGAACGACGGAGATCATTAAGGAATCAAACCTCTCCTTGCTCGGTTCCGGAGCAGTGAAGTGAGGTTCCTCGGGCGAGGGACCGAACGCAACGACTCAACCGGTATGGTTGGTCACGCCCGTTCGGATAAGGAAACCTCTCCTTTCGCGCTCGCGTGCTTGGGGGCCGCGTCCGAGATAGTCTTACTCCATCAACTTGGCACGAGTCACTTCTTCTCACTATAGCATCCAAAGGCCTACGTCGGATATGCCCAAACCATCTTAAGCGGTGCTCTCTCAGCTTCTCCTCAATTGGTGCCACCCCCACCTTTTTACGGATGTCTTCATTTTTAATTCTCTCTAACCTCGTGTGACCGCACATCCATCTAAGCATTCTCATCTCCGCTACACTCATATTATGCACATCCTACATCTTGGTGGCCCAACATTCTGAGCCGAATAGCATGGCTGGCCTTACAGTTGTCTTATTAAACTTTCCTTCAACTTGGTAGGTATTTTACGGTCGCACATAACTCCTAAAGCATGCTTCCACTTCAACCAACCTGCTCTAATTCTGTGGTTAAAATCCTCTTCAATCTCTGCTTCCTTATGTATGATTGAACCAAGATAGCGAAAGATATCCCTCTTAGGTACCTCCTGTCCAGTCATTTTTTTTTTTTTGAAAGTTGACAAAGTATATTTATACCATGGAAATTACATTGGGGAGCAGGGGTCCCGACTTGCATTAACATCGCATTATGGTCAAGAGCATTCTCCTGAACCATGAAGAGAAACAAGAATAAACTATTCATAATTACATCGAGATAAAAGATAACTCATCCATCCTGCCAAATCCCATCAAAACATTAAAAACTACAGACCTCACAGCTACCCCCACCGAAAACAATTTCCCAGCCACCTTCCTAATCAACAAAAAAACAATTCTTCTTCTCTCCAAAACGTCTGACGACAAGTACAGGTACAAAAGAAGGATATCACCCAAAGTGAAAGACTAGAGTCTCTCAAGCTAAAGGGAATCAACTTCAATGCAGCTGCTCCACTGCTTCCAAGATCAAATTATTGCATAAGATAACCAGGCCTAAGAAATTGAAGCTTTAGTGAAGATCTTCATCGTTTCATCCACTCACGTACTTCCTCAGGAATAATTAAAGCGACAAACTTAATCAGAACAGAACAAATCCTCAAAAGGGGAACCACAAAAAATGCCTCAGAAATCGAAAAACAAACTCTCTCAAGCTTATCAAGGACCTTCCACACTTAAATTCTTCCCACAGTCTCTTATGAGCGTTTCAAAAAGACTCCTTTAAACTACCAACCAGTCAACACAAAAACCATCCTCTTTTCAATCCTGAATCCACGCCAGAAGATTGTGAAGGGACTGAATTGGAAGAACTTATTGCTTAACCCCCCTCCCCAACCTTCTTTTCAGCCTCTTTTGCTCTTACCTCTTTCTCTTATCTCTTGCCGCCATAGCTAGAAACATGTCTTTAGTCGCCCCCAAATCTTCATCATATCCAATCCACAAAACATCCCCCATTGTTAACAAGTCATCAAATTCTTCTGAGAACGATCCACGACTCCCTGATTCTTATGAACTATCATCAGCCGGTTTAGCCTTACCTTTAGAATCCCCATTAGACCCTGGGATCTCCCCGAACCGCTGATCTACTTCCAATCCTAGCATGTCCAAGGGGGTAACGGTCTCAACCATCGGTCTGTCCCGACGATTCTCTAGGGTCCCTAATTACGATCCTTTTTTCCTCTCAGAGATGCCTACAAGTGCGCCTTTCCTTTTTTTAAATTTTACTGAACGTTGGGGAATTCGAGGAGAGGCATATGCAATTCCATATCACTTGTCATCTCAGAGGAATTATGGCCGTTACCGGTATTGCTGGTAGAATCTTTCCTTAGTTGTGCCCATCGCTTCTTTAACGGGCTGAGTGAAACCTCACATGGGGCGGGTGATTTCTTCCTTGCCAGCTTTTCATTATAGCGAAGATCTTTCAGGAGTTCAAGATCTCCAGCCATATTTACTACATCCTCACTCTGCCTCCTTACATCTACATATTTCAGGAGTTCAAGATCTTCAGCCACATTTACTACATCTTATCCAGTCATATTTACTGCATCCTCGCTCCGCCTCCTTAGATTACTAAAGTTGCACTCCATATACTTTGTCTAAAACCTTTGGATTCCAAAGTAGTTCTCCATAACTCTAACTTAGCATTAACTCATGCTTTGGTTTTGTCAACTAATACTATGTCATCTGTAAGTAACATACACCACGGCACCTCAGTCTGGATACCCTCCGTAAGTTCATCCATAACTAGCGTAAAAAGATAAAGACTTAGAGCTAATCCTTAGTCCAGTCCTATTGTAATTGAAAACTCACTAGACGTGCCATCTGTAGTTCTGACACTAGTTACTGCTCCATTGTACATATCCTTAATCACATCAACATATTTAGTAGGCATTTTTTTCCTTTCAATGATCCACCACATAACACTCATGGAAACCCTATCATACGCTTCTCCAAATCAATGAAAACCATATGAAAGTCCTTTTTATTTTCTGTAAATATCTCCATTAACCGCCTAATCAAGAAGATAGCTTCCATAGTCGATTGTCCGGGCATGAAGCCAAACTGATTTTCTGACACCTTAGTCTCTTTGTTTAGTCTATGCTCAATTACCCTCTCCCAACTCATTAGCTTAGTTCCCCAGTAATTGGTGCAACTCTGAATATCCCCTTTATTCTTATAAACAAGCACTAATGTACTCTTCCTCCACTCATCATGCATCTTCTTAGTCTTCAAAATATTGTTAAATAATCTAGTTAACCAAATCAAACCCACATCACCCAAGCATCTCCAACTCTTAATAGCAATACCGTCAGGCCCTATAGCCTTACCTAGTTTCAAATTTTTCATAGCTACTCCTACTTCTGATGTTCAAATTCTACAAACAAACCTCTGATTTGTATCATTAGAAGCGTTATCAAGTTCTCCCAAATTTTCTACGAGTTCTCCATTAAACAACTTATCGAAGTAACTTCTCCACCTCTCAACCTCGTTTTCTTTCACTAACAATATTTGATTCTCGTCTTTGATTCAAGTTCCTGCTCTTCCTTTCTCTCATCTTAGCAAGCTTGTAAACAGCTTTTTCACCCTTTTTCGTCCCTAACCTGTGGTACAAATCCTCATAGGCCTTGCCTCTACCTTCCCTTACCATTTAGCTTCTTTTTTAGCCAATTTATACTTCCTAATGTTCTCATTTCTACATTTATACAAACATTTATAAAACTCCCTTTTAGACTTAATCACCTGTTGGGATAAATAATATATATATATATATATATATATATATATAAGTATATACATTTTTTTAGTGGTAAGATGAATTTATTAATGAAAATCGAGATGAAGAAAGTCCCAAAATTACATCATCAATGAATACAAAGGAGAAGAAAACAAAACTACATAAAAAGACGATTATGGGGGAAAGAAGTCAAAAAGCTCCAGACTCTCTTTGGATACCCCAACTCGTGCGAGCCTATCTGCCTCCCCATTTGCTGACTTCCTAACATGAATGAAGATCACAGCTGACGCAACTCTATCCTAGATCTCGTCGAAAAAAACAGCAAATCTCCAAGGTACCGCTTGTGGATCTCTAAGCCATCTAATAACATTGAGCGAGTCCCCTAACACCATTACCTTGTTTAGATCCTCATTTTGAAGCAGTTTTATACCCTGGTGAACATCACATACTTCCGCCTCATTTGCATCTGCCACCCCGATTGGACCTCGAGATGCCCATAAAACCACCCTTCTTCATTCCTCAACAGACCTCCAATACCAGATGGCCCCGGATTGCCCATGTTGGATCCATCGAAATTCAATTTTAGAGTCCTTGTGTAGGCGGCAACCATACTAGGTTTACTTTTGGATCATGGGTAACCACGCGACATATTTCTTTCCATCCATACCACAACTCGTATGCCGATACGAAACTAAAGCAAGGTAAGGTTTTCACCCAAGAAATAGTTAATGTAATCACTTTATTGAAAATGAACTTAGCTCCCTTAGAATATCCTTTAAAAATCCTAGCATTTCTTTCCTTCCATAAAACCCAAATAGTAGCAAGGAAGGAGACTTGCCACAATCTTTCCTTTTGTGGCAAGTATATACATTAACAAATGTATATACTATACCAAATATCATTCAAAAAAAAGTATATACATTAACAAATTACCATTCAAAATAAAGTATATACACTAACAAATAAATATACAGTCAACTGTTTCAATTGTTGAGTCAGCTAAAAATATATACATGCAAATATCACAAAATCAGCAAGACAGCATACCACTTAATTCCTTTAGTTGTAGCTATCGCAATGTTCAAGTTTTGAGCAGTAAACACGGGCACACCCACAATCCTTTTCTTCCCACTAGCACGCAAGATTGTCTTAAGAATCTTATTAGCTGCTTTGACCTGTATGAGTAGCAAATCATTGCATAGAAATGATATTATATCACGAGAGATTATCCATTTCTTACCTGTTTTCCATTTGGAACAAATTGGAACGTATGAGGCTTTTCCTGCATACCAAATGATAAACAATGTTGAATCTAGACAAAACAAAGGGCTAATGGTGATAGCCTATCATATACAAATAAGTATCAACACATGATATGGATACCCATTTAGATTCTAAAGTAAATGATTACAATAGGTGATAGATCTCCCAAACAAGAAACACTGAAGATTTAATGGATGACCATAACACAGATTGAAACAAAATACTGATGAAACAACAGTTCCTGAAAGACATAAAGCTCTACAGGTTTGCCTAGATTGTATTCACTATATAAAAAACAGAAACAAATGGACAGAGCCCAGGTAAGGCTGAAGCCTACTATATTAATAAAATAAGATAATGATGTTTAGAATCAAGCATATCTTCTCTCCATCCTATGCTCAAGTATCTCAACTCAACAAAGCCTTTGTCCCAAACTAGTTGGGGTTGGCTAAATGAATCCTTTAGAAAAATTTCATGAAGAAGGTGGAAGGAATCTATCCGGCTCTAATCCTGGCTCTAGTTGGGTTCTTCTACATGGATCATTTTCTTTCATTCTATCCTATCCAAGGTCATGTTCTCTGTTATGTTCCTAGCTATCAAGTCTTTCCTCACTGTTTCTACCCAAGTTGTTTTCAGTCTGCCCCTACCTCTTTTTACTCCATCAATTTGGCACGAGTCGCCTCTTCTCACCGGAGCATCCAAAAGCCTACGTTGGATATGTCCCAACCATCTTAAGCGGTGCTTTCTCATCTTCTCCTCAATTGGTGCCACCCCCACCTTTTTACGAATGTCTTCATTTTTAATTCTATCTAACCTTGTGTGGCCGCACATCCATCTAAGCATTCAGATCTCTGCTACACTCATCTTATGCACATGCTGCTTCTTGGTGGCCCAACATTCTAAGCCGTACAGCATGGCTGGCCTCACAGCTGTCTTATAAAACTTTCCCTTCAACTTGGTAGGGATTTTACGGTCACACAGAACTCCTGAGGCAAGCTTCCACTTCAACCAACCTGCTCTTATTCTATGGTTAACATCCTCTTCAATCTCTCATTCCTTATGTAGAATTGAACCAAGATACCGAAAGATATCCCTCTTAGGTACCTCCTGTCCAGTCATATTTACTACATCCTCATCCCGCCTCCTTACATTACTAAAGTTGCATTCCATATATTCTGACCATTGACCAAGGCAAGCTGAAACCATGTCAAATGGCCTTAAGCTCAACCAGCTAATGGGGTTGATGTGGTTTTGTTATACCATGCCATAATCAGATCTCCCTCATGATAAAAAATTTGACCCCCATATCCTGGAACTTCAAGAGAACAGTCAATAGACTCAACCCACTTAGCCTTGTTCCAACAACAAAAAAATTCATTCACTTTTCAATCCAAAAATATAGTTGCGTAACAGTAGATTATATATAAGCTACTGTAAGTTTGTTTGGAAGATTATGAATGAAACCCCATACCCCATGGAGTTATTCTCTTCACTTTTGATAATATTTGGTTTGAGATAGCTGTAATAGAACCGACTTGGGTGATGGCCAGATAGTATACATCACCCAGGATAGTACGAGATGAACCTAAACAAGGAATGAGAGAGGACATGTGATGCAGATTGTAGGCCCAATAAGAGGCATCTTTGCCCATTAGGATTTTAGAGATTTATTTTCCATGTTATTTAGTTTCTAGGATTTCATTTTCATGTTTTAGTTTTAGGGCTTTTATTTTCCATGGAATTTTATTTCCATTGCCTATATATAGGCCTCATGTATGGAACTTTAATTAGTTTTGGATGATTAAAGATCGATTGATTTCTCTCCTCTGCAGATTTCTTCTTCTTCTATTCTCCTCTATTCTCCCTATTATCTTCTTCCCTTATTCTTCTTCTATTCTCCTCCTCACTTCCTCTTTCTTCTATTTCTCTTCCCCGGTCCTACATCAACATGTCACCTGATAATCAGAGATATGCTTAGTGGCACCCACAGAGTTTAGACATTAAGGAGATGGAGAGATTACCCATGTGGTATGTAAGCATAGTTTTAAATTTCAACCGAAATCCAAAATTTCAGATTTCGGTGGAGACCAACACCGACACCGACACCGACACCGAAATAGTATTTTATTTTGTCCGAAATTTTGGAATTTCGGTCGAAATTTCGTTTTTCCCTGAAATTTGACCCCAAAACCTGTTTTTTTAATTAAATTAATATTTTACCGAAATTTTATACTGAATTTAGTGTTGTTTTGGTTTCGCCAGATTTCGGCAGAAATTTTGAAATTTCGGTCGAAATTTTGATTCCGGGGGGGGGGGAGGGGGTCCGAAACCGAAATTTAAAACCATGTGTGTAAGAATCGTAGAAGAGACATGTTGGCTGTTGCTACTACTCACTAAAAGGGCGGTAACAATCGGCAGCAATATGATACCAAGGGCCCACATATCAGGCAGCTGTGTTGACCTATGAAGGGCTCTCGCCAGGGTATTGACGCAGTGGCATTAACAAATGAATGTTTAGGGATAGATGGAAGCATTAGAAATCATTTTGCAAATAGTTTCCAAGAGATGCCCGAAACGTCATGCTAACATTCATAGTGGACCATATAGACCTCCATTTTTCATGAAAATTGGTCAAGAAAGTTATAATAATTGATGCAGATTTTTAATAATTGTTATTTATTTATTTGATAAATTTCAGTAAATTTTGGTGGTCACCATAGAAAGAAACATGAATAGCAGTTTTAGTAAACATTCAACACACTTTCTATTTTTATTTTGGGCTGCTCCAAAATGAAGATTAGGCTTTATTTAGGTGGAGTTAAAGGTTGAAATCAATACTATACCAATAGTCAGAATTAAAGCCGTTAGAAATCATTTTGCAAATAGTTTCCAAGAGATGCCCGAAACGTCATGCTAACATTCATAGTGGGCCATACAGACCTCCATTTTTCATAAAAATTGGTCAAGAAAGTTATAATAATTGATGCAGATTTTTAATAATTGTTATTTATTTTTTTGATAAATTTCAGTAAATTTTGAAGTTTTGATATACTTTCGTAATGAATAGTTACAAGTTTTGCCTCTTGTGTTTTGGGTTTTGCACTATGTTGATAATGTTTTGATCAAATATAATGTTTTGAACTGCAAAATAGGAGCCTCAAATTGCGGGCAAGAGGAATCGTGTAAAGCCTTACACAGGTCCTTGGAGCATGTACGATCAAGCACTTGGGCAATGACCTCGATAATCAGCATGGAATTTATCCAAGCAAGGAAAACTTGATCCTTGGTGTGCCAAGAATCATACTGTAGATTTCAATCCCAATAGGGAGCCTTATCTTTTGCATATAATTCATGACCCATAACTTCTTCACAAACCCACTTGGAGGAATGACTAAACAATTGAGGTGATTAAATATGCCCTTTCTAGAGGGGAAGCCATCATTTGATTGATTTATTGGTTACTAAGTACGATAGTAGAGGAAAGGAGTTGAGATGGAAGAAGAGATTAGGGAATACAAGATGCCATTAAATACAAAAATAAAGACAAACAAGCAACAAGAGAAATATTGGAAGGAAATAGAGGTAGGCCTTAGCATATGAAAAAGGAAGTAGATGGATTTATAAGATTTGAGTAGGAAGATGAAAAAGTAAGATATTGGAATAATATGGAGTTATAGGATTGGAATCCACCCCTCTTTCCGTTTTTCTCCACAGATTCTCTCCAAACTCGTTCTCTCTCAAAAACCCTAGAGATTCACCTCCAAGGTTTTAAATTTCAGTTTCGGAATGCGTTTCGGTCCTCACCGAAACCGAAATTTCGGCGAAATCTGACGAAATCATTACACGGCTATTTTATAGGACACGGAATTTCGATCGAAATTTCCTAAATTCCTTCCGAAATTTGGTAATTTCGGCTGAAATTTCAGGATAATATTAAACAATCATCAAGAATCGAGATTTTTGAGTGAAATCCCGTAAATTCCGGATGAAATTTGGGGATAAGCGAAATTTCGATCGAAATAAAGGACCGTTTCGATTATAGTGGATTTCGATTTTGTTCTCAACCGAAACCCGAAATTTCGGACCGAAATTTAGGATTTAGGTCGAAATTTAAAACCTTGTTCACCTCATAAATCCCATTATCTCCATCAAAATCACATTTTCCCTCTTGATCTACCCATTTTCTAAGCCTAAACCAGCTCTTTTAGGAAAACCCTAGGTCATCAATACAAAAACCCCTAAAATGCCTAGAACTAATGTTAACTTACCAACTTCTCCAAAAGCTTAAGCTGTTGGAGAAAGGCGTTATTTATCTTTTATACTTCGACACTCCCCCGCACGTGTGGCCCACTTGGCAAACACGTGGCACATGTGGTCCCACTTTGGGCCGACCATCGCATGTGGATTTTTGCTATCCGGGAGGTTTGAACTCGAGACCTTTGGCTCTGATACCATGTTAACTTACCAACTTCTCCAAAAGCTTAAGCTGTTGGAGAAAGGCATTATTTATCTTTTATACTTTAACAACTAAGAATATTGCAGAGGCTAAGAAGAAGGGAAAGAGAGTTGCAGAAGATCCTCCAGTTGAAGAAAGCGATGAGGACTTGGAGCGTGCAAATCTCAAGGATGAAAAAGCCGCCCACAACTACAACCGGATCAAATCAAGGATCGTCATATCTGACAAGGAAGTTATTTTAGAACATTTTGAAAAATATAACCTTATGGCAATGACCAATAGGCAAGCTTGGGGTTCTTTTGTCAAGACAAAATGTGAAATCTACCCTAGCTTGATCAAGTACTTCAATGCCAATCTTAAGGTCACTGAGGGGGTCATATTGAAATCCTACTCCAGACGGAAAGATATTGAAATCAATTTGGCTCAATTTTGTGATATGTTTTGAATTCCCAATGAAGGAAGAAGAGTGTTTTTCTGGTCCGGAGACCAAATTACTGAAAAAGGGTTCAATAGAACCAAAATGTATCAAAACATAGGCAAAGTGGTGCCTCCTGCGACCCAAGTGTCTGTATCGGCCAACACCCTCCACAAGCAAGCTCGGCTACTAAATAAAAATGTAGCAAATAACTTTACCCCACGGGCGGGCAACTTTGACAAAGTTAGACCCTTAGAAGCCCTCATCATATATTGTCTCATGAAAGGGGTTAAGCTTAACTTGGGTTAATATTATTCTGGGTTACATAGATGAGGCCGCTAGACGTGGCAGTGGGGGACTTCCATTCTGCATGAATATTACTCGTATACTTAGGCACTTCAAAATTGAGCTTGCCGACATGGATTCAGCACAACCAGATCCTCCAATCAATTCGTTAACCATCACGCAGATGAGGCTTGAAGCGGAAGCAGCTGCAACAAGAGCTGGAGGAAGTGGTGTGGGTGGAAATGATGACGAAGAAGAAGGAGAAAATGTAGGAGATCCGGATGATGCAGACTTTGGAGCTACAATTGATTTCCAGGATGGAGGCTCAGATGGGTCAGCTGTACTCCAGGATGGATGAGATTGAGACTCGGAGAAAATCTGATCATGCAGAGATTATGAGGGCCCTTGCAGGACTCCAGGGCGAAGCAGCTGCAATGAGAGCTGGAGGAAGTGGTGTGGGTGGAAATATGGATGAAGAAGAATAAGAAAATGTAGGAGATCCAGATGATGCAGACTTTGGAGCTAGGATTTCCAGGATGGAGGCTCAGATGTGTCAGCTGTACTCCAGGATGGATGAGATTGAGACTCGGAGAGCATCTGATCATGCAAAGATTACGTGGGCCCGTGCAGCTGAACATGCAGAGATCATGAGAGCCCTTGCAGGACTCCAGGGCACATCCTCGCCATTCCCGATTACTCTAGTTGCTTCAGATCTCTGGATATCCTCTATTTTCTGTTCCTAGCCACAGTTTATTTCAGCTTTTCATTTGGGCATGTATGTCTAAGACTATGTGGTTGGTTTATCTTTTGCTACCTCAGGTTTTGTGGTTATGGTGATGAGAGATTTAGACTCTCTAGTTTATTTATCTTTTTGAAGTTGATTTTCATGTACCTGGAGCTTCATGTGCTTATATGTATTTGTGGCTTTGTGTGTAATGTGGTTGTGGATTTTTCTTAGACCTTGCGCTTCATATGCCATTTTTATGTCTAAATTCTCCTAACATGTGCTTGACTGGTATATACTCTACTATATATAACTATCACCCCTATTTGGTAATGACTGCATGGTTTAGGATGTCAAACCTAAGCATCAAAAGCTACTCAATGAGTGCCCATAGCTCACTTTAGACCAAGGCGGAGATGACACTGTCACATTATAATTAAAATACCTAACTTGTTTGGCCGTATGCCAGCATCCAAAAACTTGAACATGTCTATGAGCATTACTTTGCTATATATATGATATGTATTCTATTCAGGGGAGCATGAGCTTACCTGTCAATCTTTATTCTTAATGCATTTGTCATGATGTGCTTACCAATCTTGACTATCATATGCCTCATGACAAAACAAATTATATGCTTATTACATGTGCTATATTTGCTATATGTCTTGGAAAGTGAATTTTGAAAAATTCTCTTCAAAACCTTCAGTGCAGCCCAAGGTTCAAAACCCCAATTGTAATCTTAAAACCTTTTGGCAATTTGAGTTTACAAAACCTTTTGTTAGTATAGAAATCATATTTTGAACCATTCATTAACTACGGGGGAGCTCAATTGAAAATCTTTTAGCTTATCATATGAGAATATTCACTTGTTCATCAATTATCTCATGATTAGAAGTTGGGGGGAGCTTAACCTGATCATCATTCTTCATTCATATCTTATAGGATTCATTATCATTGCACATCATGCAATCCTATATATCACAATACTTAACATGCATATCTACCCTTTTTTTATGATTCACAAACTCAAAATTGATTAATATTTATGGACTGATGAGTTGCCTCGAAGTGTATGTGTATATTAGACAAGTTTTCAGTGGCTATCTTATCCTGCACTGCACATGAGACAAAGCTTGAGGATCAAGGAGCTGGACAAGTCAAGGAGCTAGACCAAACTGGAAGCCATCTATTCTTGGAAGATGTCAAAGCAAAAAGCTCAAATTGAAGATCCCACAAGCTAGGCAAAAGTCAAGTTGAAGACAATATCAAGAGAAGTGAAGATTCGAACTTAGAATGTTTCCCAACTCTCTTGAGTTTACCAAGGTCAAGGTACTCTTTAACAAGAACCAAAATGATTTCAAAGTATTTAAACCCATATCCCAAATGCTTACAAAACAAAGAAATTGTTTTAAAACAAAAAACAGGGTAACTCTGTTCCACAGTCGACCAAGACTCCACGGTTGACCGCGCTCGATAGAATAGGTTTTTTATAAAGCCTAACGGCTAGTTGGGAGGTCGACCCGACGGTCAACCGTTGGGAGCCGTAAACAATTAGTTTTGGGTTGAACTATTTATACATGTTATCTTGCATTTATTTGAACTCCAATGGTTTTCCAGCCCACTTGAGCCTTGAATAAACACTTGCGAACCTATTTTTGGCTTTGAACAACTCTCTCCATCTCTTGTGCCTTGATTTTGACTAAACCCTTGAGAGATTGGATTATGCTTACTTGTAATCTATTTTGAGAGGAATCTTTGATGTTCTACATTGTGCAATCAAGCCTACAAAGAGGCTAAAGCTTCTTCTTCCTCTATCTTCATTCTACAACATTGTAAAGGTGGTAAGGGCAAAAACATTAAATCCTTTGGAGCGTAAAGGCTCAAGGTAAAGGCTCCATCACGGCCATCAAGTAGAGATTGTACAAGGGCTCAGATCCATCCCCAACGAGGACGTCATTAGTGGATTGCCTAAAGGAGCAAAACTTGAGAAGAGTGGAGCAGGTCTTGGTTTAAGACCGAACCACTATAAATCTTGTGCGCAATCATCTCATTTTCCTTGGTGTACTTCTCTATCCCCTCTTTATTTTACCTGTGCTTTTATGTATGATGGGATTATCTCTACATTGATTGTTTAGCACATAGTTACCAGGGTGGGAAACGAAACGTGAAACGCTTGAAAAAAATATTAGGGGAAACAAGAAACGAGAAAATAGAAAAAGTCATCTTGCCAAAGGTTCATTCGTTAGCTCAAAGGTTCATTCTTGGAACTAATTTATAGGGGGTTCATAAACACCCGCAGTGGAGGGAGATTTCCTCAATATTATTTGTTAGCTCAAAGGTTCTCTTGTCCCTCCTTGGAGATTTGCTCAATTCTTCGGCGAGATTAGAGTGGAGGTATCTTCGTTCATATTCAAAGTTCAAACACATCAAGTGATCCGCCAATAGTGTGGTGGGTAGATTAGCACGAGATAGTGTAGTCAAACCAGGCTTGGAGATGTTCGATCCCATCTCTCCCCCCCCCCCCCCCCCCCCTCCCGATGAGTCTTTATTTTTGCATCTTTCTTTCTTTTTTTCTTTTCTTGAATGGTGGCAAATTTCATTAAATAAGGAAGATCGAGATGGTCCAACCAAAAGACATACAAAAGCAAAGATATATAAAAATAAAAGACAGAGATAAAAACTCAAGGGAGAAGATAGTCAAACATCTCGAAGCCATCCTTGTTCACCCAGGTCTCGCTAATTTGTCCACCACAGAATAAGCAAACCTTTTAAGATAGATAAAAGCTATACAGGTGCCTCCCACTATGTCTTGAATCTCATATAAATATTGTGCGAACCTCCGAGGAGAAGCAAGAGAATAGTTGGGTTGGGGTGGGGTGGGGGGAGAGATCCCAATCAAGCACCACCTCTGGACGTCGCTCAATACTAAAACAAATCTCCCTCCATCCGTTCCAAAGATCGAAGGCTGATACAAACTTGAAGCAGGGAAGAGATTTCACCCAAGATATAGTTAAAGTATTGACTTTTATAAACAGAAAGGAAGAGGATTTAGATAGTCCATCAAAGACTCTTTCATTTCTTTCTTTCCAAAGCACCCATCATGTGGCTAGGAAAGAAACATTCCAAAGAATCTTGCCTTTCTTCTTCCACGGCACCAATGACCAACCTTCCAAGAGATCAAAGAAAGAGAGAGGGGGGAGGGGGGGGGCACACCCTATCCCAAACCTGTGAAAGATGCTACTCCAAACCTCCCAGGCTAAAGCACAATGTAAGAAGATATGGTTGATCGATTCTCCCGCCGCAATGCATACGACGCAATGATCTACTATTAGCATCTCTTGTTTACAAAGGAAGTCAACCATCTGAATCCGACCAAGGCGAGCTCAACCAAAGGTACATACTCTCGGAGACACCTGGGTTGTCCACAGCCTAACTACTTTGGGGATCACATGGCAAGCCATAAGATGATTATAGAAGAATTTGACAAAAAAAAACTCCAGAAGAATCCAAGATCCACACCCTTTTATCCAAACATGTCAACTTGACATAACATCCATCCAATAACTCAAGAAGCCAAGCCCTAGAATCTAATTCACGATCAAAGAAATTCCTCCTAAAAATCATTTTCCAAAGAATCCTGCTACCATTCCTCTCAAAGTAATCCTTCACTATAGCATCCTGATTCACTGCTACCAAATACAAGTCAGGAAACAGATATTTCAAAGGAATCACGGAGCACCACTTTGCTTTTCAAAAATTGATATGGTCTCCTGAATAAACCCTGAATCTAGTTCCTTCTGAGAACTTATAATAGATACGCATAATGTCACCCCTTGTTTTCTAAACCTGTCAAAAGCAATCCAATGGCTTTGGGCGGTGCCATACTTGCTAACTATCACTTTAGCCCAAAGCTGAGACTCCTCATCAAATCTCCACAACCATTTTCCCAAGAGAGCTGAATTTACTTCTTTAATCTTTCTTATCCCCAACCCTCCAGGTCTGCAATCTTCTTTCCAACTTACCAAGGGTAGGCCAAGCTTTTCCTCTGATCCCGCGACCCCCCCCCCCCCAAAACCCCCAATAGAAATCTTTGTTGGATCTGTTCTACCCTCTTAACAATACTCAGGAGGCACTGGAATAAGGAGAGTTGGTAAATGGGAATGTTCGTAATACCGCCTTTATGAGAGTAACCCTGACGCCCCTTGACGCTAGATTTCGCTTAGACGTATCCAATCTCCTTTCTATTCTCTTCACAATAGGATCTCAACTAGCTTTTTTCACCGACGGTTTCCATCAACGATCTTGAGATGGAAGCTATAGCTTTTGGCCTGTCTACGGCTAAAGCTCTGAATTTCCAGCATATCTGGGTTGAGACTGATTCTTCTAATGCTGAAAAGATCATCAAAGGGGAATCTGATTGCCCCCAGGAAAATGATCCAAGTGATGGAAGGGATTTCCTTATCCCTCTCCTCCTTCTCTTCTTGCATATTTCCCATGTTTGGAGGGAGGCAAATAGGGCGGCAGATTTTTCTATCCAAAGTTGACTGCCCGTGCAAAGGCCCCCACATTCCCTTCAATGACATCCCCCCTATTTTATCTTCTATTATTCTCTGCTGGGATGGTGCATGATCGCATGTAATTTTGTGCTTACTTGCTCGGATCATTGTCAGGTGTCCCCCCCATTGGGCCATCATTGTTGCTTATATGGTTCTATTTCATGTTTGGGCTCCTTGTAAGCCTTCTAGAGGCATCTGTCAATGCCCCTCCCTGATTTTCATTTTAGCTTTGTGCCTTTGTTGCCCCTGTGGGCCTCCTTTGTAATCTCTCTATTTCATCTATATATCTGGTCGGCGTCTGCCTAACCCCAGCTTGCCCATAAGAAAAAAAAAACAAAAACTAGCTTTTTTCAGTCGTCCCGGTCTGGCCTTTTGTTTTGTTTTGTTTTTTGAATGGTATTGGCCTTTCTTTCTTTAATGAAATTTTGCCTCCATTCAAAAAAAAAAAGGTAGCTTCACTGGAAATCCCAATTCATGTAACAATGCTTCAAATAAATCAAGTCACATGAAGAGTGACACATAGCTCGATAATCAATTTAATACTATGCCAGCAACAACACTTTCTTTCATAATTTTCTATGTCAACAAATTATCACCAAGAAAAGTGCAATAGCTTCTGTTTTTTTAAATGGAAGAAAAGTGCAATAGCTAGTAGTGGACCTTCGATCAAAAGGTGATCTAGCCTACTCACCATTAGTAAACTTGGTAACATAAAGTGCCTATTAGACTTATAAAGAAGACCACGTCCAGGGGCTATCTTAAGATACCACAACATACAAATCACAATCTCCCATTGAGGAACTCTAGGAGACTCCATAAACTGATTGATCGCACTTAACGCGAATGAGATGTCTGGTCCGATGATTGTCAAATAATTCAATTTACCAACTAAACACATCTCCCTGAACAACTACAAGCTTAGTAGTTGGATCCATTTGAGTCACAAGTCGTGACCCCAATAATCTTCTCATGTCCAAATACATCACTAGAAAAATTCTCTTAATCTCTAATCATGATAGAACACAGAATCATCAGACTGGAACTTTTTCATTCTAAACTCCAATATGGTGTCTCTGAATTTCCTAACTAGGCATGTGGAGACTGCTTGAGACCATAAATTGCCTTCTACAACCTGCTCATACTCCCAGACTCCCTTGAGCAACAAACTTACGAGGTTGCTCCATATAAACCTCTTCTTGCAAATCACCATGCAAGAAGGAATTTTTTACATCTAGTTGATACAAGGGCCAATGAAGATTAACAAGAATAGACAAAACTACACGCATCAATGCAATATTAACCAAGAACAAACATATTTTTAGCATAATCAATGCCATATGTCAACAGCTACCCCTTTGCAACTATGTAGCTTCCATGACTCAACAAAACGATCATGATGATATTTGATAATGTATACCCATCGATAACCAAAAGTCGAATTCGTAAAAAAGAAAGAAAAAAAACCCAACATGAGACTCACAAAGGCAAAAGCAAGAAGTTAAAAGGGGGAGTGACTTACCATTAAATGGGCACTAATCATCAACATGTTAAAATATGTAAAAGGTGAGATGGGCACTTCAAGGGCCCATGAGAAGGTACATGAAACAAACATCACAATTATTCATCCACATCCAGCAGAGGCATACCTTGAAATGATCATATGCAACATCAAGGCGACAAGAACCCACCATACCAGTTGGAATGTTCAGCCGTTTAACGTATGCAACTAGAAGAGTGTAACTGGTTAGAATGCATTCTCCATGTCATGCCATAAACTTTTTTTTTAATATAATAGCTTACAAAACAAACAACTGGAATTTTAGCATAAACAAAGGATTAATAAAGAGTGCCAATGCCTTTCTGAACATTATTGTGCACTGATAGCACCAAATCTCTTGAAAAATAGGGCATAACATGATAACCATCTGTTAAGAGCAAGGTTCTACCAATTAGACAAATATTTTAGGAAATGGGGTGGCATTAACAGCCAGTTGTATCCTAACCCTACATAAAATCCATGTCAAAATTATCAATTCTCATGTAGAATTGTATAATGTCATGGACAACTAATCTCCACTAGTAATTATTTTCTGAAACCTGTAGTATATTAAACTAGGAAAAGCAACAGATATGCAACTACGTGTAACTGGTTAGAATGAAGTCTCCATGCCATGTCAAAAACTTTGTTTAAGATAATAGCTTACAAAACCAACAGCTGGAATTTTAGCATAAACAGAGGCTTAATAAAGAGTGTCGATGCCTTTCTAAGCATTATTGTGCACTGTTTTTTTTTTTTTTTTTTTTTTTTTTGATGAGTAAGTTGGGGTTAGGCGGGACCCCTACCAGCAATATATTAGAAGAAATAGGCAAAGCCTGGAGTGAAGTACATCGGGCTCAATAGAGCAAACAGAGGCGAGAGATAAACCCGCAAAGGAAGAAAAGAGAATAAAAAAAAAATATTGTGCACTGTTAGCATCACATCTCTTGAAAAATAGGGCATAACATGAAAAGATAGCTTTCTTCACCTCATCCACGAAAAATGGTTACTGGCCAAAAGAGTGAAGATAACAATCTTCCATGACTTGCATGACGTCATCTTTGATTACTTGCCAAATATTTCTTCACCTCATACACACAAAATGGTTCTTTGAACCACTCTTCCATTGCAGCAGGAATGGTATAAAAATGTATTCCATTGGGACGCGGTTTCCATCTCTCCTGTTTCCTATATGGTTTCTTGAAGAAATCTAAATTATGGTTTTATATTTGTTATTTGTCTTCAATGAGGTGATATTTTGTCATAAGGCACTGAATTTCATTCTTCTTCTAAAACTAGCCATTTTTTGGGGGGGAAAAAAACAATGTTTTTGTCGCCCTCTTTTTTAAGCCAAAATGCCTTAGATCCTTGACTCCATTTTGTCTCCTCCATCCGTAAAAACCTCTCGTATTCACTCTTGGACTTGATTCTTTCAATTTTCTGTGCATCGATTAAAACGCCTATTTCCTTCTCCTCTCTATCCATAGATCTGATCGAGTTATGATACGCATTGTCAGATCAAGGTGACATTCATAAATTGTAGGCGGGTTATGGCACCTACTCTCACAATAGCCACAAAGTTAATTATGCCTTTTGACCCGCACATGCAAGAATTTTGCTTAGAGCCTCACCAACAATCGGAATGATGAACAGTGACAATGGATCACTTAGATGAAGGCACATTGACCCGCTGAAAAAAATATTTCAGGAACCCATTTATGAGGATGGAGAAGGTTGGGGATGTGATGCACTCCTTGATCCATCGTTACCATTTCTCTCCAAATTTCATCCTCTGAAGTAGATAATCAACAAAGGCCCAAATGACATGGTCGTGGGTCTTCTCCATGTCAACCTTGCAAACACCATCTAGAATTTGTCTTTCCTCTACAAAAGCTCCTTGTTATGGGGCTATGATGTAACACATGACTTTTCTAAGCCTTTGAGCAAGAGTTTTGGCGATTAGTTTGGAAAGGCTTTCCTTTTTTTTGAGCAATATGGGAATCAGGAAAGCCCTTTTTACTAATGCTAGAACAAAGGAAAACCATATTGCTCTAAAAAAGCCATATTGTTCCAAAAAAGTAAAGTCTTTACAAACTAATGCTAGAACAAAGAAAAGCCATTAATTAACTGAATTCCCTTGCCAAACAATCTTTTTTCCTGGTAACTTATTACATAGGTTTAAATTTCCACCGAAACTGACATGAAAAGCAAAATGTTTCAGTTTCCATCCCCTAAGAAAACCGAAACTAAACCGACCGAAATGAAGAAACCAAAATCGCAATATACTATATCAGTATATATTAAATAATTATATTTATATGAGTTACACGTGAAATGTGGTGCATGTATTATGTATAAATATTTATATAAATTACATGTGAAATTTGATATGGAGTAAATTATCAGGCATGGGCGACAGTGAATGTCACTAGGTGTTCTACATTTTTATACTGTTATGGATAATTGTCTTGCTTATGTGATGGTTTCTAATTTTATTTTTATTTTTTTTGAAAGATAACAGTTTTATTGATATGTTATAACCATATTACATCATGGGGACCAGGCGTGCCACAGGTGCAGTATCGAGAGTTTTATTGTGTGACCTCCCTGCCCCAAAAAATTGTGTGCATGTGGCTGAGAGCCCATGGAAACATTAGATCTATGGGCAGGATTTTCAAAATTTGAATGATGAATTTCTTTCAAGTGGGTCCCACTATTTTGAGTCCTCACTCCTTGAGACCAATTGGATTGGTACACTTCACATCTTGCTGCCACGTTGGCACCGTCTTCCCTAAGCCTTCCTTTGGTTCCATTGAGTGTCATTCTCCCCCATTTCATGGTATTTTTCAATCCTATCTTCATCCTTCTAACTTCATGTCATGCCTCCCTAGATGCTAATCTTTTCCTCCTCCATTGTTATCTTCACCAGATATATGGTTTCTCCAATCTCTATGCTCAAATACTTTGGAATCTTAAGCTCAGCTTGTTGCTCCATTTTTAATCTTGCGTACTCCACATAAGATGCTCTTGCAATGAGACCATTAACTACTCGAACTTGCCCTAGGCTTGCAACGAGAGCCATTATTGCCTCCTTTGCCCAAGAGTGGAAGGGTATGTCGTAGAAGCAAAACTAGTTGATTGTCTTCAGACAGCGCGCCTCAGGGTTCCGTTTAAAAATCTTCTTCAAGGGTCTAGCGTAGCTACTAGTATCCATTAACTTTCCCCATCTCTTGATCTTATGCAAAGACAAGTGTCATTTTATTCTCTACTCCTGTGGCCGACGATTCGCCTGGAGATATTCCATTTGGTTTTGACAGATGACTGTGTCTCTTCCTGGGACCATCCAAGAGGGGTTCTCATTATCAAGCATTGCTGTAGGGTGATTTCCTTTCCCTTTACTCCCCACACACCCATGTTAAAAATTTCTCCACCATTGGTTTTGATTAGGGATGCACCCACTCCAGGTTTAGAACTCCATGATGGTTTGATGGGAAGAGAGATCATGCTTGTATGGTAGGAATGAATTCATTGTCGGTGATTTATGTTGGTCTAGTAGGAGGGATCTAGGTTGATACCCGTTCCTAATCTATGTTCCTCTTATTTCCCCTTCTTTTCCCCCCAAATATGGTCTGCAGGGCCAGTAAAACTCCCTAAATTTGAATTCGTTGTAACCACAACGACTACATTGTTAGTCTGCTTCCCTTTGAGACAACCCATTCTCTCTCTCTCTCTCTCTCTCTCTCTCTCTCTCTCTCTCTCTCTCTCTCTCTCTCTCTCTCTCTCCATTTAGGGACAGGCAAAAGTGTCGTTACCTGAAGTCGATGAAGCCACAAGTCAATCCCTCGATCAAGTAACATCATACTGATTAGAGTTTGTTATCTTCATCCTTGTCTCAAGGAAAGTCTATTACTAACCAACTCTTCTAACTTTATGCCATACCACTTGGTTGATCACAGAATGGTGAGGATTAAAGATTGCTTTCAAAAGCACTTCATACACATATTCCAAGTGTTTTTCTTACTTTTTTTCATTGTGTTTTCTGACATTTTGGATGTGTTGTATACGAGCATTAGGCTTTGTTCACTTGTTTTCTAGCTGCAGGAAACGAAAAGAAAGGAAAAAAAACTGACGTGGAAAACTGGAAAAGAAAGGACAAGAAACTGTGAGAAAATTCCTTTTTGTGAGAAAATTTTGTTGTTCACTTCCCGAGAAAGGAAAAGAAAGTATGCACGCAAAGTGGTTTTCTCAGGAATGTGATTTTCTCATCCTTTTGGTGAGAAAATTTAGAGGGAAAGTGCAAGAAAGTCGGTTTTCCACGTCATTATTTATATTTTCCACCTGTGTAATTCCGCTTTCCCGAGAAAACAAGTGAACGGAGGAAAATGTCAAATCATGTCCAATCACGGGAAAATTTGGCTTACTTTCTTCTCCTTTCCTTTCTCAAGAAGGCAAGTGAACAGAGCCTTAAAGTGTTTTGCCATACAATTTAGATGTGTTTCTCAATGTTCACCTAGAGTTTCATACAAGTTTCTCTAGACACTTCCGCATTGCTTCTGAAATATTCCTTATATGCTTCGAACGGCATTTATTAATGCATTTCTCATTCGATTTTCCATTGTTTCCTCGGTTCTTGTTGCTCCTAATCTTTTTCCAACAAATATCCCGCTTATGTCTCCCATTGAACTTTCCAAATTCGTTTCCCATTCTCTCTCTCTCTCTCTCTCTCTCTCTCTCTCTCTCTCTCTCTCTCTCTCCATTTAGGGACATGCAAAAGTGTCGTTACCTAAAGTCGACGAAGCCACAAGTAAATCCCCGATCAAGTAACATCATACGGGTCAAAGTTTGTTATCTTCATCCTCGTCTCAAGGAAAGTCTACTACTAACCAACTCTTCTAACTTTATGCCATACCACTTCGTTGATCACAGAATGCCGAGGATTAAAGATTGCTTTCAAAAGCACTTCATACACATATTCCGAGTGTTTTTCTTACTTTTTTTCATTGTGTTTTCTGACATTTTGGATGTGTTGTATACGAGCATTAAATTGTTTTGCCATACAACTTAGATGTGTTTCTCAATGTTCGCCTAGAGTTTCATACAAGTTTATCTAGACACTTCCGCATTGCTTCTGAAATATTCCTTATATGCTTCGAACGGCATTTATTAATGCATTTCTCATGCGATTTTCCATTGTTTCCTCAGTTCTTGTTGCTCCTAATCTTTTTCCAACAAATATCCCGCTTATGTCTCCCATTGAACTTCCCAAATTCCTCTCTCTCTCTCTCTCTCTCTCTCTCTCTCTCTCTCTCTCTCTCTCTCTCTCTCTCTCTCTCTCTCTCTCTCTCTCGGGACAGGCAAAAGTGTCGTTACTTGAAGTCGACGAAGCCATGAGTCAATCCCCCGATGAAGTAACATCATACTGGTCAGAGTTAGTTATCTTCATCCTCGTCTCAAGGAAAGTCTACTACTAACCAACTCTTTTAACTTTATGGCATACCACTTGGTTGATCACATAATGGTGAGGATTAAAGATTGCTTTCAAAAGCACTTCATACACATATTCCGAGTGTTTTTCCTACTTTTTTTCATTGTGTTTTCTGACATTTTGGATGTGTTGTATACAAGCATTAAACTGTTTTGCCATACAATTTGGATGTGTTTCTCAATGTTCACCTAGAGTTTCATACAAGTTTCTCTAGACACTTCCACATTGCTTCTGAAATATTCCTTATATGCTTCGAACGGCATTTATTAATGCATTTCTCATGCAATTTTCCATTGTTTCCTCGGTTCTTGTTGCTCCTAATCTTTTTCCAACAAATATCCCGCTTATGTCTCCCATTGAACTTCCCAAATTTGTTTCCCATCCTGCAAGTTATGTTAGGCATATATGCAAGACAGATTTGGACAAAGAAACATGCAAACTATTTTTAAGGCATTTAATTTTTAAATTGCATACATCAATTTTTCCATTTATGAATTACTTGTTCCATGTTCAGACTTAGAATGATAAAATTGCACACATCCATTTTTGCATTTATTAGTTTCCTTTTTCCTTTTACATTTCATAATTGACATGTTTTGGTGCATAAACGGTACCATGATGCCATTAAAAAAAAAAGTTACCATGATTTTGGACTGTGTTTGATCCTAGGATTGAAAAAATATATTCTCTTCATAAAAAATAGGAGTAGAAGGAATAAAGATTTTTCCCATTCATTCCTGGACTTGAATCCCGCATTCAAGAAATTATTTTGATCCATGATTATAAATTATGATTTTGGATTCCATTTTCTTTTTCCTCTTTTTATAAAAAACACCTACACATTCGCAATCATGGTTTTAAATTTCCACCAAACCTAACATGAAACTGTTAAACATGTTAACACAAGCACTTAAGGGCATTTTGGTCAATGCACACAACACAGATAATATAAAATAATTTTCGTCTGGAGAGAACCCTAACTCTCACGCACGCTTCTCTCTAACTCTCTCTTCATTGTCTCTCTTTCTTCTTCTCTTCGATCCTTGATCTCTTTAAACCATGTAATCATCTAACATGGTATCGGAGCAAAAGGTTGAAGTGTTCATCCCTCATTTAAAAGGTACTACAAATCTTTTCTCTGTCTTCTTCATCTTCTTTTTATTCTCTTTTCTTTCTTTCAACTCTAATCCCCAGACCCATTCCCCAAACTCAATTCCCAAACCCAAATCCTTTCCATCCCATAACCACCACCACTAGAAGTGACCTCCATCAATTTCCATCCCTAATCCCCAAACTCAATTCCCAAACCCTACCCGCACAAATCTAGGCCATTTTTTTTTTCAACCCTGAAAAAAAAAAAAAAATTCGCCCCCTCTTTTTCGACCCATTTTGTCCTATTCTAACCCTAAATCCTAACCTTATTTTCTTTTCAAATCAGCAACCTATTTGCATCTAATCATGAACTAGATTCTCCTCTTCTGGTTTACTTCTTGTTGTTGGTGGTTCCAAGTGTTTGGTTCTTATTGCCAATGTTGTCGGATAGTCGTTGTGGTGATTATTAGTTGTTGGTGATTTTTTTATTGGTGATTCTAAGTATTGTTGGGATTGTTGATGTGGATTGAATTGTATTTGGAGTGGTTTTGTGGTTGTTGGTGATTTATTGGTTGTTGTTGTTGGTAATGGTTGTCGGTGGAGCAACTTGGGGTGATTGTGGATTATTGTGAGTAGTGGTTGTTGGATACTTGATAGTGGGTGATTGTTGATGGACAGGTTGATTATTAATGGTGACTGTGGGTTGTTCACTGATTGTGGTGTTGATTCTATTTATGTGACCTTGGTGGTAGTGGTATTGATTTTCTTGGGTTGGTGATTGACCCAATATGTTATTTGTGGTTATTGGATGTGTTATGACATTCTAGTTGTTAGTTGATTGCTCTTTGGGTTCGTCGTGGTGGTTTTTCTGTGTATTGGAGATTGCTTGTTCTTTGTTGGTGCTATGGATCCAGTTGATTTATCTTCACAACAACTCGGATCCATGAAAGTTGATGAGGTCCCTGCTTCATCTACGGTTCCCTCCACTCACTATTCTCATGTGGAGGTCCCCGTAGAGGCTCCTCTCCAAATGACGTCTATTAGACTTAATGGAAATAATTACCCGGCATGGAAGAGGGTTGTTCGTATATATCTTCTGGGTTGGGGAAAGGTTTGTTTTCTTGAGCAGTCTCCTCCAGCCAAGACAGATTCTGCTTATGCGAGATGGGAACAACAGGATGCAGTTATCAGATCCTTTTTATGGAGTTGTATGGACTCACAGATTGCCGATAATATGATGTATCTTGACTCTTCTAAGGAAGTTTGGGACCAGGCTGCGATTTTGTATTCTGGAGCAGATAATATCACTCGGATGTGTGGTTTATTCTCAGACTGGTTTAAATTTCAGTATGGCGACATGTACACACTCGATCATTACAGCTCATACATTGCATTGTGCCATCGGCTAAATATGCCTGTGCATTTCACTGTCGATCCTACTGTTCTTGCAGAGCGTCAAGAAAAATTATGTGTGGTTCGCTATCTTGATTCTTTGGGGCCTGAGTATCTTCAGATGCGACAACAGATTTATAGTTCTGGGTCTCTTCCGTCTCTTTCTGAGGCATTTTCTCGAGTACAGCGTATGAGCCCTTGCCACATCTACTGGTGGAGATCGTGGCCGTATTTTTACTAGACCTTGCCGTGGTCGTGATTCAGGGGGAGGCCGTGGTCATGGGTTTCGATATTGTACCCACTGTCGTATGGAGGGTCACACCATCAATTATTGTTATGACTTACAACTGGAGCTTCGCCCATTTCGGTCTTCCATCGCTTCTGTTGCGGCATCTAAAAGCCACCCCCTCACTCTGTTACTGGATATGTTGCTGCTACTCTCCCACATGCTTATGCTCCTACTCATTTGGTCTAGCGAGACTCTCTGATGGTTGACCGAGCAGAGAATGAGGAACTTGTACGCCAACGTGATCGAGGCAAGCAGCCCATTGCCACATTTGCCCAGCCAGGTAGCTCGTCTTGTTTCCTCTCTAGCGATGCTTCTAGATCGTGGCTGATTGATTCAGGAGCATCCCATCACATGACTGGTAATTTCAAACCACTTCTTTCAAGTCAGCATCATCTAGTACACCTCACACTGTTACTTTAGCAGATGGTGCCACATCAACCGTTTCAGGGGTTGGTGCAATTTCCATCTCTAAAGACCTTTGCTTATCTTTTGTCCCTTATGTTCCTTCATTTCCTGTTAGCTTATTGTCCGTGCGTCAATTGACGAAAACTCTGAACTATTTGGTTTCTTTCTTACCTTCTTATTTTGTTTTTTAGGATCTAAAGACTGGGACGAGGATTGGTTTAGGTCGTGAGATGGGTGGCTTGTACTATCTCGATTCTACTCCTGCTGGTGCTGTGCTTCACACCTCCGTTGATGCTTATCAGTGGCACTATCGTTTGGGCCATCCTCCTGCTGATAGTCTTATGAAATCTCCTTTTATTACTAAACCTGTTGAGTCTTTTCTTGTGAGTCTTGTGAGTTGGGAAAGCACCATCGTGTGTCTTTTCCTTCGCATGGGGTCCTTCATGACCTTTTGAGCTTATTCACTCTGATGTATGGGGTCCTTCACGTACCGTCCCATTATTTGGATTTAGATACTTTGTTATATTTGTGGATGATTTTTCACGAGTTACATGGTTAGTCCTCTTGAAGGATCGTTCTGAAGTCTTTAATACATTTCACAGCTTTTACTTTGAAATTGTTAATCAATTTAAATGTTCTATTTCTTGCTTACGTACAGATAATGCTAGAGAATATTTTTCTAACAATAATGGTTTTCATCAATTTATTGATTCACATGGCATCATCCATCAGTCATCTTGTGCATATACTTCGTAGCAAAATGGTGTTGCATAGAGGAAGATTCGATATTTATTGGATATTGCTCGCACTAACATGTTTCAGATGCACGTACCAAAGATCTATTGGGAAGATGCAGTTCTGATGTGATCCTTACTGTTGGATCATTTGGACCACCATTTTATTATTATTTTTTGTGGTTTTTGCACTTATTTTCGCTATTTGTATTTCCTAGATGTGAAGGGATGTTCACATCACCTAGGGCCCACCCTTTTCATGCACTTTAGCCTTTTATTTTATTAGTTTCATTAGGATTGACCCTTTTACCCTTAGTGCATATTTTCTTATGTGTTGTAGAAGGGGTAGATTAGTATTTTTGCATGACTTAAGTCACTTAAGTTATGATTTATTATTATTGGTTGAGATTGGGCCCACACAACATGATATATAAGAGAGTGGTGGAGGAGAGCAACCCTAAGTTTTGAAGAATTGTGAAAACCCAAGCAAAAAGAGCAGTCAGACCCTCCTCTCCCTCCACGCCCTAGGGCGTCTCCACTTTCCCCTCTCCAACTCACAGCAAGGTGAGTTCTTCCCCTCTTATCTCTCTTCTTCTCCTCTCACCCCCTATTGTTCTCTCTCTCTTTCATTCCATTCTCTCACAATCGATCTTATCTTTCTCTCTCTCTCTCTCTCACGGCCTCTCTCTCTCTCTCATTCCATCTTTTACAATCCATCTTAATAACCAACTATCTTTATTTCTTCTTCCCCATCATCTTCTCTCTTCTTCTATCCTCTAACCTTTTCACTTCTCTTCTTGCCCTTTCTTGGTCTATTAATTGGTTGTAACTGCTGCCCTACTTGAAGAATACGCCGACGGACTTCTCCACCGCTCTCTTTTGGCCTCTTTCAAGCTTTTGGGTCTCAGTATTGCTGCGTTTGTCGGGTAAGATCATGTTAGCACCCTTAAAACTCTCTTTCTTGACTAGTTAGACCCTTATTTCATGGTAGGTTTATGTCTATACCCCTTAGTAGCGATCTAGGTTATTTTCCATCCTAAATAAGACCCTTGGGCCCTAAGTTTAATGATTTATGTTTCTGGACAGCAAGCATAGTAAATCTGATTCTCCAGTTTTGTGGATCCTTACATGCCTTGTTAATACTATGGAACTTTTATATTCGATTACTATTTGATTTAGCATCTTTTCGCATTGATTTTTATCTCACCAGCTAACGCTACATGGGTTTTCTAAGCTGAAATTAGTTGCTTCTGTTTACTTAACTATTTGGGCATAACATGGCTATTGAAACTTGAAATATTATTCCCCATGAGCTCCATTTAGGTCTTGGTGGTTGTCGCGAGCCCTTACGGGCTTGCACCAAGTTCTTACGGCTTGCTGTTTAGGGGATTGACTCCCTTCTACAGTATTATCTGCCAGACACCTTTCTCTAAATTATGCTCGTTAGGTGATCCCCTTCCATTACTTCCGCGGGTCTTTGGATGTACATGTTTCGTTCATAGATTAGGACCTGGTCTTGATAAGCTAGATCCTCGGGCGGAAAAATGCATTTTTTGGGTTACTCTCGTACCCAAAAGGGACACAGATGTTATAAACCTCGACTTCGGAAAACTTATGTTTCTGCAGATGTCACCTTCTTTTCCTTTCCTATATATGATTTGCCTATTGCCTCTCGCACTCGGGCACATACTACTGCACATCCCATTTCGCAGTTTGTTTCATATGAGCATCTATCACCTTCCTTTCGTTCATTTGTTTCTAGTGTATCCTCTGTTTCTTTGCCTAAGTCTGTTTCAGATGCTCTTGCTCATCCTGGTTGGCGGACGGCTATAGATGCCGAAATGGCTGCTTTGCACTCCAATAATAATTGGCGACTAGTTTCTCTGCCTTATGGAGTTGATTATCAGGAGGTTGATTATCAGGAGACATTCTCACCTGTGGCCAAGACACCGTCTGTTCGAGTTTTGATTTCTATTGCCGTTAACCATGGCTGGCCGCTATATCAACTAGATGTTAAAAATGCATTTCTTCATGGTGATCTCAATGAGGAAGTATATATGGAGCAACCTCCTGGAATGTTGCTCAGGGGGAGATGTGTTCATCAGTTTGACGTCTTCAAAAAGCAATCTATGGTCTCAAGCAATCTCTGAGAGCATGGTTTGGGAGGTTCAGAGCATGGTTTGGGAGGTTCAGTGTTGCAGTTATCAAATTTGGTATAAAACAATGTGCTATTGATCATTCCGCCTTCAGCTATCAGTCAACTGCTGGCTACATCTTCTTGATAGTATATGTAGATGATATTGTAATCACAGGAGATGACAAAGTTGGCGTACGAAGATTGAAAACTTTTCTTCAAGAAGAGTTTTCCACTAAAGATCTGGGATTCCTCAGATATTTCCTTGGCATTGAAGTGGCTCGTTCTAAGTATGGATTGTCCTTATCACAAAGAAAGTACACCTTGGATATCTTAGAGGAGACTGGTTCTAAGGGAATAAAGCCAGCATCCACACCTATTGGATCCAAATGTTAAACTCATTCCAGAAGAAGGGGACTTATTAGATGATCCAGGACGATATAGGAGGTTAGTTAGAAAATTGATTTATTTGACAATTACTCATCCTGATATTTCTTTTGTTGTAGGGGTAGTCAGTCAATTTATGAATTCTCCTCGAACTTCCCATTGGGCAGCAGTAATACAGATCATCAAGTACTTGAAGCGAACCCCAGGAAGAGGATTGTGTTTCAAAAAGAATGGTCACAAAAGGGTAGAGGGATTCACTGATGTCGATTGGGCAGGATCTCCAACTGACAGGAGATCCACGACTGGTTATTTCACCTTTGTTGGAGGTAATATGGTCTCGTGGAGGAGTAAGAAGCAAGACATTGTGTCCAAATCAAGTGCAGAAGCAGAGTATAAGGCTATGTCTTATACTAGTGGCGAACTGATTTGGCTACGTTCCTTTCTATCAGAGATTGGTCTCTCATCTTCAGACCCAGCTCGATTGTATTGTGATAACAAGTCTGCAATTCATATTGCCACTAATCTCGTCTTTCATGAAAGGACCAAGCACATTGAAGTTGAATGCCATTTCATCCGCCAGAGGATTAAGAGAGGCGAAATAAGTACCATATTCACTCGATCCGCAGATCAACTTGCATATGTATTTGCTAAATCCTTAGGACCTTAAAAGATGCTTGTAACAAGTTCGGACTGTATGATATATACACTCCGGCTTGAGGGGGAGTGTTAAACATGTGAACACAAGCACTTAAGGGTATTTTGGTCAATGGACAACACATAATATAAAATAATTTTCGTGCGGAGAGAACCCTACCTCTCACGCACGCTTCTCTCTAACTCTCTCTTCACTGTCTCTCTTTCTTCTTCTCTTCAATCCTTGATCTCTTTAAACCATGTAATCATCTAACACGATTGAAATATTTCCATTTCTATCCCCACCGAAACGAAATCTCGATGGATTCGTTCTACATCTTTATTTCCGTCGAAATTTCGACAGAAATTCCCAAAATTTAACCGAAAGGGACCAAACGGCAAAAAAATGGAAAGATGTTATGATTTACAGCGTATAAACCTCTTATTTTAATCTGCTGTAAATTGAAAAAATACTGCAAATCAAAGAAACACATTTTTTCCTGCTTTTCTATGGATTTTTTTCTTGAAAAACCTATAGAAAAAACATTTAGGATTTTTTAATCTTTGTCAATATGGTTTGTGGGCCCAGAATTTCACTTTTCAAAACTTAAGCATCATACAAATGATGAGTTCCTATTCATCTCTAGCATCATACTTTTGAGGGATCCTCTAAAAATGATGCCTTCACTATAAGGCGGTCGCTCTAATCATCTCTTGGGTGAGGGTTCTCCCATGCTTTAGGTTTGTTTCAGCTTTCAATCTTTGGAATGTGTGGCGTGGGATTTGTGTTAGCAAAGATCGGCACTATAAGGTTTTGTTGTCTTGGGAACCCCCCTCGATGGGCTTCCTTAAATTTAATTTTGATGGGTTTGTTTGGACGCAGATAGTTACCTTGTAGAATAGTGGTATAAGTAGTCAATAAGGAGACAAACATTTGTAATGTTTGATCTACCTAGGATTTACCTGGTAGTATAGTGATTACTGTTTGGTTGCCAATCTCGTAAGAGTAATAGGAAGGGGTGTCGTTACCAATATATAGAAAGAGAAGGAGAGAAAGAGAGAAAGCACAATTCTACTTGAGAAATTCTTCCTTTTTGAGGAGGATGGCACGGGAGGTATAAGTAGGGAACATGGGTGTCACGTCACCAGACAATCAATAATTAGCTTTGAATCTTGTCTAGTAGTCTCTAGGGATTGTGATGCTAAATTGGCTACCAAACACCATAAAAGTTATCAGAAAAGCATTTTTCTACTTGGGAAATCCTTGAGGATGCCAGGCATGTGGCAACCAAACACACTCTGTTTGGATTGTAGGAAAAACATTTCTAATAAAAAAAATTCTCAAGATTTTTTTTGCGCAATTTAGGGGGAAACAATATGATTATGATTAATTTAGATCTATATCATCGTAAATTAAAGTTCCATAAAATGACAAAAGCACACAAAGGAAAACTACATTAGGTAGAAAATATGGGCTGATGTAGTAAATCTAGGGGATGCTCCTGCGTCACCCTTCCACGCCATTGCAGGTGCCTTCGGTCCCTCCTCCAGCTCCTACGAAAGTATATCGCAACGCCCGAAGCCAACTGTCCATCACCCTCTGCCCGAGGCATCATCTTCTCAGCCGAAGTTACCGACGCCGCCCTCTCAGGTACATATTCTTCCCTCTCCTGATGTTTCTGTATGACTGCACATCCCATTTTGTCTTTCGTTTCTTATGATCATCTCACCCCTCTGTTTCATAGCTTTGTATCTTCCTTGTCTTCTGTTTCTTTGCCGCAGTCTGTGCCCGAGGCCCTTGCTCATCCAAGTTGGGATTTGGTCCCTATACCTCATGGTGCTCAGCCAGTGGGCTATTGTTGGGTCTTTGCCATCTCCCCAGTCGCCAAAATTCCCTCGCTTAAAAGAATGCCTTTCTACATGGAGACCAAACTAAGGAAGTTTATATGGAGCAACCTCCTGGGTATGTTGCTCACGGGAGACGTCCGCAATTTGCCAATTGCGGAAATCTCTTTAGGGCTTGAAGCAATCTCCTAGAGCATGGTTTGGGAGATTCAGTACTGCTGTTATGCGCTTTGGCATGAAACAATGTGCGGTTAATCACTCTGTCTTTAGCCATCAGTCTGATATCGGATATGTTCTTCTCATAGTGAATGTGGATGATATTATCATTACCGGGAGTGATTCAGTGGGCATACAAAAGTTGAAGATTTTTCTCCAGAAAGAGTTTTCCACTAAGGATCTTGGTCGCCTAAGATACTTTCTTAAGATTGAGGTAGCATATTCTCGCAGTGATCTTTCCCTTTCTCAAAAGAAGTATGTAATGGACTTATTACATGAGACAGGTTCTCTTGGAGTGAAATCTGTTGCCATGCCTATGGACTCGAATGTAAAACTTCTTCTAAATGAGGGAGAATTGTTAGATGATCCCCGCAGTTACATGAGGTTGGTTGGCAAACTTATATATCTCACAGTCACTCGTCCAGATATCTCATTTGATGTAAGGGGTAGTCAGCTAGTTTATGAGCTCACCACATACCTCTCACCAGGCACCAGTACTTCAGATTATCAGATATTCAAAAGGTGCTCCAAAGAGAGGCTTGCTATCCAAGAGACATGGGCATGGGAAGGTGGAAGGATTTTGTGATGCAGATTTGGCTGAGGAGACCCACCACTGGATATTGTACCTTTGTTAGGGGTAACCTAGTGTCATGGCGAAGTAAGAAACATGACAGAGTATCCAAATCAAGTGCAGAAGCAGAATATCGAGCCATGTCACATACAAGTGGAGAGCTTATCTAGTTGCGCTCTCTCCTATATGAGATTGGTTTCTCTTCCTCATCCCCAGCTCAGCTATATTGCGTCAATAAGGCTTCTATTCACATTGCTACCAATTCTGTTTTACACGAGAGAACCAAGCACACTACCTTTACTCAATGAGTGGATCAGCTAGCTGATGTGTTTACCAAGTCAATGAGTAAAGCTAAGCTAAATGATATTTGTAACAAACTAGGAATGTATGATATATACACATTACAGCTTGAGGAGGAGTGTTAGAAGTACATATGTGCCTAAGAGCACTTTGGTCTTTTTTGAAAGATGACAATTTCATTAATAATCAAGGAGGGGACAAGATGTCCCACGCCAAGTACAATCACAGATGTGGAGTTAACACAATTGAAAATTATAATTAATTATAAGAAGCAGTGACAACATGGTCTCCCTAAGTACTCCTTTTCCTAAGATGTCTGCTGCCTCATTAGTCGATCTTCTTCTATGTTCAATCTTGGGTTCCAAGATTCTTATAAGGAAGATTTCAGTTATTGGCCCTTGAATCCGCTAGGGACCCCTTGAAACATTCAAAGCCCAACTAATTGCATTAGCTGAATTCCCTTCCACAATTATATGTCTCAAATCATGTTGAAAAGCCCATCGTAGACCAAAAAGAAGAGCTCTTACTTCTGCCTCATTAGCATCACACTCAACTACCGGTCCCGAGTAGGACATGATGGTAAATTCCCTTTCATCCCTTATCAGACCCCCAAATCCCAGCTTTACCTGGGTTACTTATGGAGCTCCCGTCAAAATTCAATTTGACCCATCCTGAGGGAGGTGGCTTCCATTTTGGCATTGCTTTCGTCCTAATAGTTCTGTCCCATATGGTCGCCCACTAAAAATGAACATGAAAAACCCTATTAGCTTATACATCTACACATTTTTGCTATAATACTGAAAGATTAATCACCATACGAATGATAAGATATACCAAGTGTTCCCTGAACTCCTGATAATTGCAAAACAATAAAGCTAAACTAATTTGTATTCAAGCAATGCATGGCAAAATAGGAAAATGATAGACTAAAAGGTATAATCCACATAGCTATGTGAAAGTCTAGCATAGCATATTTTTAATAAATGGAGGGTCCTTGTCTCAAAAACTCAATCAATTCATGTCTAAAACTTTTCAACCCATATGCCATGGCAGCTTCTTGTCTAAAAAATTCAATATATTCATGTATAAAACTTTTCAACCCATATACCATGGCAGCTTCAATCGAAATATGGAACCAACTTAGTGAATAAGAGTTCTATATTAAGCACATTAACCAATTAACCCACACTGGATGACCTAGTACCGATGTCCGATTCATAATGCGTACTTGTACTGATATTCTCACTTGCGGAGACTCTGAGACTACCTACCCATTCTAATTTTGCTTTTAGAACCATACCGTATTAAACACCCATGCCCATACACTAGGTTGGTTAAACCCTATATATATATAGGGATTTGCTAGCCAATTTCGCAGAAAGCTATTTCGCGGATGGCTTTTTCATGTGAGAGAGGCCACACAGGTTGACGTTTTGGCAGATTTTGTCTTATTCATTTAATTCATCTGAGGTGGCTGTTCTCACATGCAAAAGCTAGCTGAGAAATGGCTTTCCGCAAAATTGAAAAGTTACTTTTCCTAAGGAAATTTCACTAGAAAAATTGTTTAAAAAAAATGAACTTACCCGCATCATTTAAATCCATGAAAAAGCGGAAAACAGGGCCATTCTTTTGATTCTTGGTAACCATCGCAAGCATCTTTTGGATCCACTTGGGTGTTCTAAATACAAAAAACGAACCAGGTAATCAGAAAAATACATTAGATAATAGGAAACCTACCACATGCTCTTGGATCCAGGTAGAAATAATACAGCTTGGTGACACAGAATATTGTCCAAATAAACATTATTTCAGTTGTTATCCTTGAGTGACTTTATTTGCAAAAGAATCCAAATCTAAGTTCAAAAATATAACTCTCATTAAGGCACAGTCCAAATTAACATTCAAATTCAGTGAGCCTCTTAATGCTTCTCACAATAAAAAAGTACCTCGAGATGATGCTAAAGAAAAGCAAAAGAAGAAAAGTCCTCTTTACTCGCAATACTTTGACCCATAGTTGCCAGAACAGAAAGTGGATGTGAGAAGAGGAAGCAAGAAGCAAGGGACCATAAAAAGAGAAAATAGTCGGTCAGCGCTCTTGAAAAAAAGAGATAGAAAGTGGGAAGAATTGAGTTTGAATGGAGCTTCAAAATTTATAAAGTTTAGAAGTGAGAAGAATTGAGCTTCAAAACTGAGCTTTCGAAAACGATGCATTGACCTCCATTCTAAACAAATACGACATTTGAAGTATGAAGTAATGCCCAAAACAAATGACTCAATTGCCATAAAGCATAACCAGATCCATGTGAGCAAATATGGTACAAAATGAATAATTGATGGATCAGTAAAAAAATAGGAAAAAAAAACTAGCGCTCCAGTAATGTTGATTGGTGGTATGGGTGACTGTACATAACCATTTACACAGGCTGTTGGGTTCTATGAGCATTTCTTTGGTTAATTTGGTCTACTTTAATAAAATACAGCTATTACACTTGCATGTTCCCTACAAATATGCTTATTGTGCAGTTAATGGATCAAATCCACCACTCCATCTTTTATCACGAAAGTATAACAAAGTGAAAATGCATATGAAAATGAAGAAAATAGATAAGAGTGATTTCCGAGGGAGAAAAGCAATTGTGAGGTTTACAAGGGAAAGTAAAAGAAATTCCAAGGAAATCTGACCTTTTGGACAGGAAGGGGATTTGGAAGTGGGTAGTGACGGCCATAAGACCGGTGCCAGAAGGATCGCACATGCTGAAAACCTGGCCCACAAAGGCAGGCCCTCCCCCTCCCTTTGAGCTCATGCCATCAATCTGCACGCTCGAAGGGAACATCGGTGCCGCGGATGTTATGGAGTTGTGCTGCTGCTGCTGCTGCTGGGAATAATAGGGACGAAGAGGTAATATGGGGGCATCACCGAACGGGACGGGAAAGGTTACGATGGCGCTGGAAGAAGAATACGATGCTAACTTGGAGACGTCGGTGGTGGCCTGGTGAATGAAATTACCAAACACTGACAATAAATTGGAGGAGGCCGATTGCATGATCCGCGAGTGCCATGCTTCTCCGCCCATGGATCCCGCTGCCTTCTCTCTTCTTACATCCTCCATATCCTTTGCCTGCCGTGAGTGAGTGGGTAAAAACTAAGTAGGGGTGGATAGAGAGACCCGTCACTGTCCGGGAGGGATTCTTTGGGAAAAATGAATTTCCTTCATTTCTATCTCTGAGACTTTGGACACTTTCTTAGAATGCAGTCTCCACGAAAAACATTGCATTTTAGTTTCCTGAGCCCATATTACACAAAACCCTAGAATTTGACATCCGCAAAATAGGGGTGTTGGCAAAACCGGATTTTCATTTGGGAGAAATAGATGATATCCCTTGTTGTGACACATGCACAAAAGACAAGCAAGTGAGCTGGTATCCCCACGAAAATGCCAAAAAACAAACAAAAAAAAATCAAAATCTGCCAGATAACTTATTAGGTTCGTGGACCCACATTGTTTTGGGTGATGCAAACCATTCATTTGATGGGCCCTCACATAGATATTGTGTTGCCAAAAAATCAGCTCCACAGGATCAATCTAACCCTTCGATTTGTGCTGGTTTATACCTGTCCATTTTTAACCTCCACAAATTGAAGGGTTATGTGCAGCTAATTTTCTGGGCACATCCTATCTATGTGAGGGCGCATCAAAGGAATGGTCTGGATCAACCAAAGAATATGGGCCCACCGTGATTTTGGCCGACGGACTAGAAAATTATAGCCCAATAAATGTATAGGGATTTGCTAGGGACCATCGCATGAGGCATTTCGTGGAACATCCATGTCACGCCTTGAGACCCTCAGGAGATGTGGCAGGCGCCTGTAGACACCCCATTTGACCTGGCCCTATCCCCCTTTGTTTGAGTACAAACCCCATCAAATCATTGAATTGGAACCTCAAATTCCACCCTAGGGCAGCTTAGGGTCCCATCTAGGTCCTTGCAAAATTTCGTCGAAATCCGAGCAGGTTTGCCTAGCAAACGAGTCGAGTAAGAAGCGAGGTGCAAAAACAAAAGGGGGGTGAATTATCTCACTCTAATTTTTTACCTAATTTCTTCCCGAGCCACCACTTTTCAGCAAAATCAAATATAAAACACATAGGAGGGGTGTCTTAGGGTAATAGAAGGGGATAAAATTATGTTAATTTTTTACTTAAATTTGTTTCTTTAGACCATCATTTTGCAACCAAAATCAAAGAAAATTTTTGAAAATAGGTTGTCCTGTAGACTAATGGGGGACAAAAATTAAAGAAAAACTCTATAAATAGAACATTTGTACTCTCATTTGAAAAAAAATTAGAGTTCTTAATCTAATTTTAGAGAGATGAAGAGAGAGAACTTTTTAGAGAAAGAGAGCTTTCTAGAGAGAGAAAATTCTAGAGAAATAAGGAGATCTAGAAAGACAAATAAGAAGATCTAGAGAGAGAAAGAAGATCTAGAGGGAGAAAGAAGGAGACGAAGAAGATTTCAATGAGAGATCCAAGAGAAGAGCACAAAGTTTGTAGATTTTGAGTTTTCTTTGAAAATCTAATCTAAAATGGGAAATCTAAATGGAAAATGCTTAAAAATGATTAGATCTAGTAACCTATGGCTAAAGTCTATCAAAATATGTTTAAAAAATATGTTCATATAAATATCTAAAGCAATTCACATTAGATTTTGAGTTATAGTTGAATTTCGATGTGAAAATGGCAATATAAAGTGTTGTTCAGGTTCCTTTTTACCATTTTTCATCAATTTCAGTTGGAATTCATGAAAATTTTTCACAAAGAGGTGTAGAACTTATTGAGATCTTCAATTTGGCATATAATGGCTCAAAATTGGCCAAGAAAAGAAGAAGTTATGCCAATTTAAATATTTCAGCTGAAAATTATGGTTAAAATGGTGAATTCTTGGATGATTTTTGTGAAAATCTTTAGATCTGATGTATTAGGCTTTGGAATTCAAAAATTTATGTGTTAATATGTATGTGATGTGAATATCTAGTGAAATCCATGATAGATCTAGAGTTTTGATGTGAAATGCTCTTGTAAGATGTTGAAAAACTTAAAAATATATGCTGTCCAAATTTATTTTTTTTGAGTTTATCACTAAAATTCGGTTAGAACTGAGTACTGTACTTCACATAAGAGTTGTAGGGCTTGTTGATATCTTCGATTTAGCATATAATGGCTCAAAATTGGCTAAGAAACGAAGAAGTTATGTCAATTTCAAGATTTCAGCTGAAAATTTAGGTTAAAATGGTGAATCTATGCATTTTTTGTGAGAATTCCTTAAAGATCTTGAAAACTGAAACTAACATGGTTAGATCTAAGCCTAATCAGCATGTATTATCATATATTTGTGTCAACTTCCCATAGATCTTGTGTTTGAATGAAGTTTTGATGTGAAATGTCATGAAATTGTGTTGAATTACATGTTGTCCAGATTTTATTTTTAATTTTTCACTAAAATTCGATTAGATCTAGTAAAAGTGATATACACAAAAGTTGTAGATCTTTCTGAGATCTTCGATTTGGCATCTTACGAGCCTCATAATGATGAAAAATGAAAAAAGTTATACTACTTTTAAGATGTCAGCCAAAAAATAATACGTTTCTAGATTTGAATTTGCCTTGAGATGGTCATTTTCTGGCCACTTCCAGTAAGCTCTAGCCGAAATTGGCAACGGAGAAAAGTTTATTTGATCAATTTTCTAAAACTTTGTAGTTGAACACTTTTCTTGAAAATGTATTTTTGATCCTCTGTTTTGCAAAACCAAATCAGAACTTTTGAAAAATAAAACTACATAAATGAAATATGAAATCAGTCCAAAGATGACCATCTTTCGGCCACTTTCGGCGAGAACCGGACAAAGTGCATAACTAATCAAATGTTCCCTGATGTGTCTCCTATAACTTTTATGTGTATCACATTTGCTAGTTTTGCCATTTGAGGAGTATAATTTTAAATATAAATTCTCAGTTTTCATGTAGAATGCAAATGCGTGCTTTTGATGCTTGATTCATGCTTAGCCTAGTGGGCGATGAAGGCGTTAGCCCAAGCCCATCCTTAGGGGACTTGTTTAGTCCGAGTAGCTCTCCCCTCTATCATTTAGAAGACTTGTTAAGTCTTTTAGACGTGTTAAAACCATAGAATCCTTCTTTCATTGCAAATGGCGATGAAGACTTTAGCCCAAGGCCATCTTATAGGGGACTTACCCAGCCTCAATAGTAATCCCCTCTCTCATTTAGAAGACTTGGTAAGTCTTTTAGACTTGTTCAGACATTAAACTCCCTTTCTCATTGTGAAAGGGCGATGAAGGCGTTAGCCCAAGCCCATCCTTTAGAAGGATTTACATGGTCATGGTAATACCTTATTTCTTCATTTTTCTTCATAGAGAGCCTTCTTCGTCTTTAAACACCTCTTAGATACTAACTCTTCCTTCATTGCAAGGGCGATAAAGGCGTTAGCCCAAGCTCATCCTTAGAGGGACTTTTCGAGTTATGGTAACACCCTCTGTCTTTCCTTTTCTAGCCTTTTAGACACCCTTTGAACCCTTGCTCTTCTTCATTGCAAGGGCGATGAAACGTTAGCCCAAGCCCATCCTTAGGGAACTTGCTTAGTCCTAGTGGCATTTCTCCTCTTTTTTCCTTTCATTTAGGAGACTTGTGTAGTCTTTTAAAAATTTTCCTAGACATTAGTAATTTTTCCACCTTATTGCAAGGGCAATGACAGAGTCATCTAGAGCCCCGTTAGGAGACATACTATGTCTCATTAAAGTGTTTCTCCTTTGGAGACAAGCCTTATCGTTTAGAGCCTATCCCTTAGGGAGTTTATCTTGGTTTTGTATAGAGTAAGCCCATAGGAGGCATGTCTTGCCTCATTTATAGGATTCTCTTCAAGTTGCACCCCTTTCTAGTTGAAAACCAACTTGGTCTGTTAGTTGCCCTATTCTTATTTATCATTGCAAGGGCAATGATAAGGATACTTGGAGCCCTCCATATGAGACATTCAGTGTCTCACTAGAGTTAGCTGTTTCTCCCATAGGAGGCATGATTTGTCTCATTGGCCCTAGTTATCCTCTTGTTTTAGGAGACATGCCATGTCTCATTAGCGCCCCTCTTAGAATCACTAGAATAAGAGTCTGTCCTTAACCAGAAAGTACTTCCTCTAGATAGGAGTCAGTCCTTCAGTTTCAAGAGTCAGTCCTATCATCATAGGGAGTTAGGATTCTGTCCTACCTTTCATCAAGTCATGTGATTCTGTCCAATTCTTGTAAGGCATAGGATTCTATCCAACCTTTGCGAAATATTAGGAGTCTATCCTACCCTTGTGATGATAGGAGTCCGTCTTCTTGAATTCAAAAACATCAAAAACATTTGAAAACATGAAAACTCAAAAACATTCAAAAATTTCAAAACATCTGAAAAATCCAAATAATGTGAAAAGTTATGAGTCATCAGGAGTGTAGTTAGGAGAGTTTGTTTCCAAACTATGTTGGTTTGATCCCCTTCATGGGGTACGTAGGCAGCTTGGGATCCTTATCCCAGGTCCAGTCAAACCTTAAACAACAAATCATTTAAATCATTCAAAAATACAAAAATTCTTCAAACAAATCTTTTACACTCAGTTTTCGAAAAGATCTTCTCTTAGAGTTAGGAGTCTATCATAGTTATGTTGATGCTAGGAGGTTTCGAGTCGTGGTCGGTTAGACACTTAGTCAAGCCGATGGATAGACTAGGATGCACTTAGTTAGCCCATTATTTTTCTTAAGTCATACAACCTATTTACTCATAGAATGGAGGGCTCACCTGCATTAGTTTAAGGCTAACTTGCATTAGTTAAGGTATATAGGGGGTCCTAAAAATTACAATTTATTTGAACTTAAGTAATCGCACAAGAAACTTTAAAAACTAGTTAAGTCTAGTTGATCGAGTCTACGATAGCGGTCTTAGATGGTTAGGCATCATAGTTTAGAATAGGTCACCGAACTACGTTGACTCCGATTCTTTCCGAAGCCGGGATACGTAGAGCAGCCGGGATGGCTATCTTGGTCCGAGTGAAATTTCACATTAGAGTTTAGGATTTGTCGTGTTGAGTCGTGTGTGGAGTCGAGTAGTGTTGTGTGTTTGTTGTATTTTCTTACTTTCCTGTATAGACATTATACCTTTAGCAGTAGCATGCAAGTGTTTGTCCACCAAAACTTATACCCTACGAAGCATTAAACCGTAATTTTGAGATAATATAGGGAGTTATTTAATAAAACATCAATAACTCTCTCATTTTAATTGCCAAAGTGGTGAAATTTGTACCATTCGGAGGTCGTCAAATTCTATTCCCACAGAAAAAACCTCATCAAAAAATTCAATAGGTTGAGAGAGTTACGGTCTCTTTACCCTAAACAATATTAAACTGAAATTTTGTGATAATATAAGGAGTTATTTAATAAAAAATCAATAACTCTGTCATTTTAAGTGCCAAAGAGGTAAAATTTCTACCATTCGGAGGTCGTCAAATTCTCTTTCCAAAGAAAAAACCTCATAAAAAATTTCTATGAGTTGAGAGAGTTATGGTCTCTTACCCTAAACAGTATTAAACCGTAATTTTGAGATAATATAAGGAGTTATTGTTAGCCCAAAGGTTCCCCATGGGTTCACTCAATCACCTTGTTTTGATTATTAACAAACGTAAATTGATTAGTCATTTATGGACTAATTATTTGCCTTGAGTGTTGTGCTATAGATAGGTAATTCACAGGTCAATCCATGCTAGCACACACACAGATGGCCTAAGCTTGAAGATAAACCAAATAAATGACAAAGGAGCTAGAGCATACTTGGACAAACCATACCTTGGAGAATCAACCAAGGAGAAGTTCCACACAACCATCTCAAAGCATTTGAACAAACAAAGGAAGATCAATGAAGGCCAAACCTTGTGGATCAACAACTTTCAAAGGAGCTTGAACTTAATGGTGGCATCATCCTTGGAAGGTGTCAAGTAAAAACGCTCAACCTTGAAGATCCCAAAGCAAGCCAAGCACACCATTGAAGATCAAATGAAGATTGGCTCAAGAGAACAAGAGAGTACTTAGAATGGTAGTATGTATCACCTTTCTCTCTTGTGTTTTATCTTATTAAGGCACATCTTAAAACCCCTAAAAATATGTTTTTCAAAGAGACTAACACACCTTTTAAGAACTTAAATGGATAAGTGAATGGCCATGTGGTGCACCAACATGTTGGGACCCATATAGCATTCAACACAACATTGAACAAAACAGAGTTCTAAGAGTACAATCTGGACCAGCAACTAAATCCTATCATAACTTGTTTAAAATATTTTCAAATATTTTTGAAAATATTTTTAACAGATAGCTCTCATTTTTCTCATATCCGTAGAGTATAAGAACGTCGAAATCCGACAAGAAACGAATGAGATATGAATTTTTCAAATTGGAAGCTGATTGTTGGAAATCCAGTCTTGGAGCTCCGAGAATTTTCTTGGAACTTCGAGACATTTCTCGGAGCTCCGAGAAAACAACCTGGACACAAAAAAATAGAGCCGTTGGGGGTCCAACGGCTAGTAGTTTTTTGACCCGAAAATGTCTGAAATACCCCCCAAAACGGTCATATTGAGTTGGTACTCTATATATACACATTGTATGGACCTAAAACAATTAGATGAACATGTTCCAACTCAAAAGAACCCTTGAAAACTACTTGCAATCATTTTTGGGTTAATTTTCTCTCACCAACCTCTTGTTCCTTGATTTGAGAAAATCATTTGAGATTGGTTTAGGCATTACTTGTAATCATCTTTGAGAGTGCATTGTGAGCTTTACTTTGTATTAGCCTATCTAGAGGCAAGTGAGCAACATCTTCTTCTCTTCATTGTATTTGGCAACAAAGGGCGTCGTATTTAAGACCCTTGGAGCTTGGACGCTCGGATTGTACAAGGCGAAAGGAACGCCATATTTAAGTTCCTTGGAAGATAGTGGATACCTCAAGGAGAGCAAACTTGAGAAGAGTGGAGTAGGTCTTGGGTTTAAGACCGAACCACTATAAAAGCCATTGTGTCAAAGCCTCTTGTCTCTCTACCTCCTCTTGATTGGTGATTGGTACACATTTCTCTTACTCTCTCTTGTAGGTGCTTTAATATTCATATCCTTGCTTGAGTGAGTGATTAACACTTTAGTTGAAATTGCATATTCATCTCTTGCTAATTAAGCCTCTCATCATTCTAATCAAGTTATAAAATCAACTAGGGAATAAAGTTTACATCATTACTATTAAGCTTAATTAATCAAACTAACTTAATTGAGAAATGTTAAAACTAGGATAATTTTGGTAAAGAGTTTTTAAAGAGAATAAGGTTTTTAAAGAAACCCAATTCACCCCCCTCTTGGGTTGCCTAGTGGAATTTCAGTTATTTAATAAAACATCAATAACTCTCTCATTTTAAGTGCCAAAGTGGTGAAATTTCTACCATTCGGAGGTCTTCAAATTCTCTTTCTAAAGAAAAAAACCTCATCAAAAAATTCAATGGGTTGAAAGTGTTATGGTATCTTCACCCTACGAAGTATTAAACCATAATTTTGAGATAATATAGGGAGTTATTTAATAAAACATCAATAACTCTCTCATTTTTAGTGCCAAAGTGGTAAAATTTCCCCCATTCGAAGGTCATCAAATTCTCTTTCCAAAAAAAAAAAACCTCATCAAAAAATTCAATGGCTTGAGAGAGTTATGGTCTCTTTACCCTAAACAGTTTTAAACCGTAATTTTGAGATAATATAGGGAGTTATTTAATAAAACATCAATAACTCCCTCATTTTAAGTGCCAAAGTGGTGAAATTTCTAGCATTCAGAGGTCGTCAAATTCGCTTTCTAAAGAAAAAAACCTCATTAAAAAATTCAATGGGTTGAAAGAGTTATGGTCTCTTTACCCTAGGAAGTACTAAACCATAATTTTGAGAGAATATAGGGAGTTATTTAATAAAACATCAATAACTCTCTCATTTTAAGTGCCAAAGTGGTGAAATTTCTACCATTCGAAGGTCGTCAAATTTTCTTTCCAAAGAAAAAAACCTCATCAAAAAATTCAATTGGTTGAGAGGGTTATGGTCTCTTTACTCTAAACAGTATTAAACCGTAATTTTGAGATAATATAGGGAGTTATTTCATAAAACATCAATAACTCTCTCATTTAAAGTGCCAAACTGGTAAAATTTCTACCATTCGGAGGTCATCAAATTTTCTTTCTAAGGGAAAAACCACATCAAAAAATTTGATGGGTTGAAAGAGTTATGGTCTCTTTACCCTAGGAAGTATTCAACAATAGTTTTGAGATAATATAGGGTGTTACTTAATAAAGCGTCAATAACTCTCTCATTTTAAGTGCCAAAGTAGTGAAATTTCAACCATCTGGAGGTCGTCAAATTCTTTTTCCAAAGAAAAAAACCTCATCAAAATTTCAATGGTTTGAGAGAGTTATCGTCACTTTACCCTAGGAAGTATTAAACCGTAATTTTGAGATAATATAAGGAGTTATTTAACAAATCATCAATAACCCTCTCATTTTAAGTGCCAAACTAGCAAAATTTCTACTATTCGGAGGTCGTCAAATTCTCTTTCCAAAGAAAAAAATTTCATAAAAAAATTCAATGGGTTGAGAGAGTTACTGCCCCTTTACCCTAAACAGTATTAAACCGAAACTTTGAGATAATATAAGGAGTTATTTAACAAAACATCATTAACTCTCTCATTTTAAGTGCCAAAGTGGTGAAATTTCTTCCATTCGGAGGTAGTCAAATTCTCCTTCTATAGAAAAAACCACATCAAAAAATTCAATGGATTGAAAGAGTTATAGTCTCTTTATCCTAGGAAGTATTAAAGCGTAATTTTCAGATAACATAGGGAGTTATTTAATAAAACAACAATAACTCTCTCATTTTAAGTACCAAAGTGGTGAAATTTCTACCATTCGGAGGTTGTCAAATTCTCTTTCCAAAGATAAAAAAGTCATCAAAAAATTCAATGGATTGAGAGAGTTATGGTCTCTTTACCCTAAACAATATTAAACCGTAATTTTGAGATAATATATGAAGTTTTTTAATAAAACATAAATAACTCTCTCATTTTAAGGGCCAAAGTAGTGAAATTTCTAGCATTCTGAAGTCTTCAAATTCTCTTTCCAAAAAAAAAACCTCATGAAAAAGTTCAATGGGTTAAGAGAGTTATGGTCTCTTTATCCTAAACAGTATTAAACCGTAATTTTGAGATAATATAGGGAGTTATTTAATAAAACAACAATAACTCTCTCATTTTAAGTGCCAAAGTGGGGAAACAATAACTCTCTCATTTTAAGTGCCAAAGTGGGGAAATTTCTACCATTCGGAGGTCGTCAAATTCTCTTTCTATAGAAAAAACCTCATCAAAAAATTCAATAGGTTGAGAGAGTTATAGTCCCTTTACCCAAAACAGTATTAAACCGTAATTTTGAGATAATATAGGGAGTTATTTAATAAAACATCAATAACTCTCTCATTTTAAGTGCCAAAAAACTCTGTAGAAAAGACAGCTAGGTTTGTGCAAAATATCAAAATATATATCGTTGTGCTGATAACATGCATTTCCCTTAATATCCGAGACTACCCCTCCAATGTTGCCTAACACGTCAAGAACAACGTTATTTGTTACTAATATTTTGCTTTATTATCACCAAATTTATCTTTGAAGTCGTTTAAAACATCAAGAGCAACGCTTCAGCTTGCCTCTATGGTAGCTGCATGGTCTTGGCTTAATGCGGAATAGACATTCCATGTGTAGGATTACAAAAAATCAATATTTCAGCTTGCCTCTATGGAACCTACTTGATGGATCAACGGCCTAGGATCATCCGATCAAGGTGTCGTGGATATGCGACATGTTAATAACAAAGCTCGTCCGTCTAAGTTAGATCTTAAATGATCATCATCATCATCAGAGAGAGAGAGAGAGAGAGAGAGAGAGAGAGAGAGAGAGAGAGAGAGAGAGAGAGAGAGAGAGAGAGAGGATTTACCTTGATATTCTCAAGATCTACACCGAGCATGTCAATGACAAAGGTATAACAATCTGGGTGTTCATAAATGTCTGCTGGGGTCCGGAAATAGCTCTTAGCCCTCTTCACGTAGTTGCGACCCCGAGGATGAAGCATATTCTCCATCTCATCTGGAAAGTCTAGGACCCTCTCCACTTCTCTGATCCACGACTCCAACTCATCTTCCTCATACAATACAATATCCATGTCCATTAATTTGAGCAGAAAGATTACCAACTTTCAAGCAAAAGTTGTGATTACCTCTTGATCACGTTTTGTCAGTCTGCACTTAAGGCCATGTTTAAAAATGCGGATGTGAAGCGAAACGCGGCCAAGAAAAATCCTTGTCGACTCGGTGCAGATGCGACCAAGAACGCGGTTGACACGGCTGAGTA